>NC_091764.1:35604621-35907651 GCF_029378745.1 Bos indicus | reverse complement strand
ATCTGAGAAATGAGTCTCTCCAGCCATTTTCTGGTTTGTAGCTCAGGTGAGGAACTACTCTTAGAAAAACTGATAGAAGGTAAGCAGGAAGTGAGTCAGGGATGCTATTGCTTTTCAAGTTGTATGTTTGATTTTTTAACCAGGTATCTATTTTCTTTCATGTACATAGAAATACTTTTAAAGAGCTTTCAGAAACCCTCATCTTTAAAATGTTGAGTATAACAGGATAGCAATTTTGCTAGTAGTGATATCTAGATGAAAAGAAAAATGAGCCAGAAGCTCTGGAGAAAGATATGAGGACCAGAAGCATGTGGATAATATAATCATAACTGATACTTCTCATTCAACATAGAATTGAAACTCTCTCTGATGTGTTAGCAGCAAGTTGGACAAGGTGTTTAATAAAATGGAATTCTGGAAACTCCTAGAAATTTAAAAATCTTTGCCAGTTCTATCCCTTTTACTGGGTAGCTTAGCTTAATGCATAGGATATGAGACTTAGAATACTTTTACTTATTCAATCACTTGACAAATACAGACCAAAAGTCTCTCATAGAAAACATGCTAGTCATTATGGCAGTATACTCAAGAGCTCATAGCCTAATGAAAAAGATGTAGCATTAGCACAAGTGTCTCAGATACAAGACAGATATGAGTCCTGAAGGAAGAATACAGATGAAGAAATATGTGAATTCAGAAAAGAGACACTGAAACTCTGATCATTAAAAACTAAGCTACTGGAGTAAAAATACTGATGAACAAAAACTTCCAGATTTATTCCTATAAATACTAGCAAGTTACTTAAAACATTTATTCATTTATTATATTGTAATCAAGTTCAGTTCAGTTCAGTCACTCATTCATTATAGTCATGTCCGACTCTTTGCGACTCCATGGACTGCAGCATGCCAGGCTTCCCTGTCCACCACCAACTCCTGAAGCTTGCTCAAACTCATGTTCATTGAGTTGATGATGTCATCCAATCATCTCATCCTCTGTCATCTCCTCCTCCTCCTGCCTTCAATCTTTCCCAGCATCAGGGTCTTTTGTAATGAGTCAGTTCTTCACATCAGGTGGCCAAAATACTGGAGCTTCAGCTTCAGCATCAGTCCTTCTAATGAATATTCAGGACTGATTTCCTTTAGGATGAATTGGTTGGATCTCCTTGCTGTCCAAGAGACTCTCAAGAGTCTTCTCCAACACCACAGTTCAAAAACATGAATTCTTCAGCACTCAGCTTTCTTTACGGTCCACTCTCACATCCATACATGACTACTGGGAAAACCATAGCTTTGACTAGATAGACCTTGGTCGGCAAAGTAATGTCTCTGCTTTTTAATATGCTGTCTAGGTTGGGTATAGTTTTTCTTCCAGGGAGCAAGTGTCTTTTAATTTCATGGCTGCAGTCACCATCTGCAATGATTTTGTTACTTTTAAAATAGACATGCTTTTTTCATACATTAGATGATATTATAGTTAGGCTCCCAAGATAATATGAATTGCTCGCTCTATAATAAGGAGTAGATTGCTTTAAAACAGAGTAAGACCCAGAGGGATGGTATGGGGAGGGAGGAGGGAGGAGGGTTCAGGATGGGGAGCACATGTATACCTGTGATGGATTCATTTTGATATTTGGCAAAACTAATACAATTATGTAAAGTTTAAAAATAAAATAAAATTTAAAAAATAAATAAATAAATAAAAAATTAAAAAAAAAAAAAAAAACAGAGTAAAACCAGAAAGCTCTTAACTACTATGCTTCCCTGAGCCACCTCTAATAGCAAGGATTAGACTGCCTACTTGATTTTGAGATTCTTTCCAGAAGGAGAAAAAGGAAGCTGATTTCTCAAACTATCCAGTAAGAATAAGATAGCTAGAGTGCTTTTGCGTAGTAATCTACCACAAGTTTTCTAATTATTAACATAGCACTACAAAAAGGCTTTATGCATTTTGATGAACTCACCAGTTATTCAGAAAAAAAGGTTTTGAATGGCATGCCAAGAAAGGTAAGATGACAGTCAAAATAGCTACTCTATATTTATTAGAGAACTAACTGACAAATTTATATCAGGAGAAATACTGCTTTGAGTGAAATGAGCTCACTGATGCCATAAATAAAGAAACGGAATACTACAATTTCCACATATCTGAATGAGAAGTCATCAGATAGAGCCTTGAGTGGGTCCTAAGCAAGAAATGTACTGATGGATGGTTTCTATCGGCTTTGAGCAAGTGTCAGATCTCTGATAGACTATCTACTTTCAGATCATTTTATTATAACAACTGCTTCCATCTCTATTAAAACACCCATTAGCTTGATACAGGATTCTCAGCCAGTAATGAAACATCACAGCTCTCCCACATTGATAACTGAAGGGAAAAAGATACCAGAAAGGAAGTAATTGAACAAACCAATAACTTCTTCCAATTACAATTAAACGAAACATCCTATGGGTTTCTTAAACACACGTTTACTCTTTTATGGTGCTCCCAAACCACAGAGGCTGAAGGCCACTTCTTGGTCCTGTCAATATATTGTCACTTAATCAAACTTCTTCCAGACTAATTATATTTTTTGTTCACTTTAACAAACCATTTCTTCATGATAGTTAGATTAGTTGTACAATTAGATTTGATTCCCTAAGGCAACACCAAACGATAGATCAAAGGGTTTCCAATCTTGAGTGTTTGATTCAGCCTAATTCTGTATTTGAGTAATGCATTTTAAAAAGAAAAAAAAAAGTCCTTTAGACCACATTTTTATGACTATCTGAAATAAATAAGGGACTGGTGGTTCTACAGGTAAAGAATCTGCCTGCCAATGCAGGAGATGCAAGAAATGCAGGTTTGATCCTTGGGTGGTTTGATCCTTGGGTTGTGAAGATCCCCTGGAGGAGGAAATGGCAACCCACTCCATTATTCTTGCCTGAAAAATTCCATGGACAGAACATGACCGAGAGACTGAGCATAGGAGAGGGAAAGATAACTGACAGCCGCCTGGCTATTAAGTGTCAGGTATTTTATTTGGCAACAAAATACCATTACACTGCCATTTCCATCACACCATCATACCACTGTTCACATATACACACACCTAAACTTTTAAAAATCATTCACATAGTAACTGGAGAAATGATATGTAGGGATCCAAAGGAAAAACAATCCTTATGCAAGCAGAGCTGCCATAGCTACTTGTTGTTTTCTATGGAAGCGCATGTGTTTCTCAGGAATTCATCCTGCTGCTTAGAGGTGAGATTCAGTATTGTAAAGCAGTCTGGCAAGATCTGCCCTTCTAGTAGTTTCAGTGGATCAGTAAACAACAGAAGTAACAGGAAGTCTAGTTTTATCTACACTGGCTTTGTATTAAGCTGCTGGAGCAAAGGTAATGAATGATTAAAAGCACAATGATAAGGGAGTAATTAAATAAATTATGGCACATGCATAAAATGGAATGCTATACAGCTTATTAAAATGATGTTTCTGAAAATCATTAATGATATGAAAAATATGATTAATGTCATGCAAAAAAGCAGGATTAAAATTATGAAGAAAATATTATTCCAGTATGTAAATGTGTATTTCATTTTGAATAAGATAGCAGTTACCTCCAGTTGGTGACATTACAGATTATTTTTATTTTGTGTATTTCTTCATTTTATAAATCTTATAAAATTAAATATACATCGCTTTTATAATTTAAAAACATTGTTCTTATATAATATGTTATCTTATATAATACTATACAGGAACTATAATTCAATATAAATTTTAAAAAGTAAATATACATTACTTTTATAATTTAAAAAGATTTACAAAAGGGTATAGAGTTTATAAATAAAACCAGGATGGATTGGAAGAGTAGTTATGCACCCTCATAAATTAATGTCTTAAGAAGATGGTCAAGGCCGTCTATTCTCCTCTCCTGTGGTCCCCCTTCCATAGTTTGCTTACTCCAAGACTCATACCGGCCCTCCCCTTCCCTGCACATGAACTGGACTCTTCCATCTCCATGCTTCTGCCTGCAAGCTTTCCTTTTCCTGGAGTACATATTCTCTTGCTTGGACTCATCTGAATCATATTTGCAAGGCTGTTCTCAGGTCTTCTGTATCAGGGATACCATTCCAAATTCCCTGGGTTCTAGTTCTCCTGCTGGACTTGTTGAGTTTACCACAGTCAGCTGAGAATCTGTTAGACTTTTTGCACTCCAGATTTATAGAAACATAATTGGTATGTAATATTGTATAAGTCTAGGAGAAGGCAATGGATCATATTGATTTGGTACACTTATATGTTGCAAAATGATTACGACCATAGCTCAGCTAACATGCCATCATGTCACGTAATTACCATTTCTATTTTTGTGATGAGAACACACATAAGATTTAGCAACTTTCAAATGTATAATACAGTATTATTAACTGTGATCACAATGCCATGCAGTAGATTCCCAGAACATATTCATCTTCTAGCTGGAAATTTGTACTCTTTGACCAATGTCTCCCCATTTCTCCCAACTCTTAGCCCCTGATAACCACCAATCCACTCTCTGCTTCTGCACATTTGGCTTTTTTAGATTCCACATGTAAGTGCCATCAAACAGTACTGTCTTTTTACGTCTGACATTTCACTTAGCATGACGCCCTCAGGGTCCATTCATGTTTTCACAAATGGCAGGATTTCCTTCTTTCTTATGACTGAATAATGTTCTATTGTATATATATATCACATATTCTTTATAAATTCATCCAATGATGGACACTTGATTGTTTCTAAATGACAGTCCTCAAAGGGCCTGAATTTTGCATCATCCATTTTCGAATCCCGCTGTTTCTAGAATATGTCTGGTGTACAGTGGGCCTCAGTAAATAACTGTTGAACTCTGATGAATTCATACTTAACAAACAGGACTGAGTCATGAGTAGGAGGCATCTGGATTGATACATGAGTGTTTGAAAGCATTTCAAAGACCATTAATGAAATGGACTTATTTAAGCAGTTATATATATATATTTTTTTCCTCTAGAATTTATTTATTTTAATTAATTAATTTATTTTAATTGGAGGCTAATTACTTTACAATATTGTAGTGCTTTTTGCCATACATTGACATGAATCAGCCATGGGTGTACGTGTGTTCCCCATCCTGAACCCCCACCCTCCTCCCTCCCCATCCCATCCCTCAGGATCATCCCAGTGCACCAGCCCTGAGCACCCTGTCCCAGGTATCAATGATATTTTTTTAAAAGGAAATGCTTCTGGAGTGAATTTAAGAACATAACTTAAGCACTGGTCTTTCAAACTTTAACTCACAATGAATAAACCAAAAATAAGAAGGACTTTTGGACTTTAAAAACAAAGAAAAAAATATCAGGGAGGTTGACTTAAAAGATTAAGTGATCCAATTTTTTTACATGGCTTAAAGAATATGATATGTACTGAGAGATGCCATTTTATTTTCAATTAACCAACACTTCCTTTAAGAACTACACTAACAAAAACTGCTCTGAAATTTAAATTTGGGACTTTAAAGCTAAAGCATAAATATTAAATTTGTCTACATTTAAACTGAAACTATTTCAAAGATAATGAATAAAAGTAGCTGTAATGCAAACTATAAAATTAAGCAGTCTAGACTTCTCATTTCCTACTGCAGGTCATTAAAAAACAGGGAAAACTTCTGTTAAATCAACTTTATTTATGCTCTGGTGGCATGCTTGCTCTAAACCATAAAGATAGCCTCTGTAATTCTTTCCACTCTAATATCTCCTGTGCCTAGAGAACAAAAGAAATTCACTTAACTACAAAAGTGAAATTTATTAGACAGGCAGGGAAAATTAATTGATGAATTCTATCTCACTGGTTAAAAATTTTTCTACTCACATATTTAATCTCTTCTGATCTTGAAGAAAATAGAGTCATACTATCTACTATTAAAAGAAATTCCTGGGAAGAATAAAAATAGTTACAGTAAGCTTATTGTGGCAGATTGCTAACAGATCTCAGAAACCAATTTCTTCTTCCTTGGCACACAGCTAGACTATCTGAGTTTTAGCCAATGGAGTATGAGTAGCCAAAGCTTTTAGGAAACAGATGTGTTGACCTCTACACTCTTCTCCTTCTGCTGGCTGGATACAGTTAACAAGGTCTCCAGAAACAGAAAGGGAGGGATGGGAGAGGAGGCAAAAGAGAGAAGGAGTTTCATTCCCTTAACTTCCTACCAATAAAAAACACAGGGAGCTTAGCCTGGACTCTGTGATGACCTAGAGAGTGGGATGGAAGCAGGGAGGGAGGGAGGGAGGCTCAAGAGGGAGGGGATATAGATATAATTATGACTGATTCATACTGTTATATGGCAGAAACCAATACAACATTGCAAAGTAGTTATACTCCAATTAAAAAAAAAGAAACGCTTTGAACAGTTACTTGAGAAATAAACTTCTATGATGATAAAGTCAATCTATTTGTCATGGCTAATAGTCCCCTCATTCAATACTGTACCCTATATAAACTATCTGAAATCTATCTTTCTAGTTCATAGGCATGGGAAATCTAAGCAATGCCAATCATGTCACCTTCAACATAGATATGTTTCCTAGTAGCATATATAATATTCATGTCATGTATAATCATGTTTATATTAAGTAATTTATTCACTCATGCAGCAGATTTGACAGAGAGCCTATTGAGCAGAACTTGAGGACACAGGAGTAAAAAGAATATGGGACCTGGTTTTGAGAAGCTCTTAGTTATAGTAAGAAAGATAGCTCTGTGTGTAGCCTGATGTACTAAGACATGTGCTTCCTGTTCACTCCCTTTTTTCTCTTATCTGTGAATGGCTTTCTCTCCTAAGGTCCTTTTTCCTTCCTCTAGAACCCATCCCCAGCTCACGCAGAACACTGAGCTACTTACTCTGTAAATAGCAGCAAAGGCTGGAAAATTCAAAGGTGGAAAGACTAGTTAAGGGTATTTGGAAAAATAGGAAAGGATTTAATGAGACGATGATGCTAGGTCTGAAGAAGGATCCAGAAACTATCTGAGGGTAGCATAGATGGCACCTGGTGCCCAGCTTGGAGTGGAGACCTCACAATGACTGTTGAAATCACCAGTAAGTTTTGATTATTCACAAGACAAACACCTTCCTGTAACATTGCCTACCAGAATCCTGTCAAAGTAAGATAAGCTATCCTGGACACACAAACTGGAAGGGCCCTGGGAAACACAGGTCATATGTGTAAGCATCTCTGGGTGTACACTGAAGAGACTGATCCCAAAAAGTGACTGGCCTAATTGCTAATAACACTGGGTTCACAGTGCACAGCCTTGGGATATTTCTGCCAATACAGTATCTGTGGTGACGTCTGGAATGTAGTTATGCAATTAAAAAACACTACCCTGAGATCACTTATATTATCCAGGTACTTTTCTCACTGTATGCAATTTGATAGCAGTTTTAGACACAAAATTTTCCAAAAGATTAATGTTATGTAAGGATTAACTGATAATTTTGATCTGGTTTCCAGGTCTCTTATTTCTTCAACATTATGAAGTAGATGAATTATACCCCATATAACTTTTCCTTTTTAAAGATGATTCTGAAATTAAAGTCCTATAATTATATTCTCCAGGGTTTCTAAAAAGTCTCTACATATTTTCTTCAAAATAGTAACTTTTTTTCTGTCTGACTGACCCATACTCTCTCTCCACTCAGAGTGACTGTTTCTGGAATTTCACAGAAAGTCTCAATTACAGGGTCTCTTACAATGAAGCAAATCATTCTAAAAATTTACATGTGATTATTGTTTTTTCCTAGTTAAAAAAGGCTTCTACCAATAGCAATTATTATATTACTACCACTCTCCTATTATACAAGATTCTCCAACAAGGAGGACATTTACAAAATGATGTTTTGCACATGATGCTAAGACTACATGAAAACGTGAAAAAAAGAACAAAAATGAGCTGTCTACATTGTACTTACATACTGAGGAAAACATCCCCAAATCCCTGAATTAATAATAGTGCTCTTTTCTCCATGTTTTAAAGTTATTGCTGTGACTTTCAAATTTTATTTTGTCATAGGCCAAGGATCCCAAAGGTGTCGTACAACATGACCTATTACTTGGGATTCTCATTGCTGAGGCTTTATTGGGTCAGCTTCTATTATCTACTTTATTTATCTCCCTATTTCAATGGGGCCATGGAGGGATGGTTAAAAGTGAACATTTCCTATAAATGCATCTCTTCACCTCCATCTCTGAGGTTGATTCATGATCTAACAGGTACTAATGTAACAGGACCGACTTCAGACATCATATACTACGTAAAAGAAACTATCTGTAGTGCTGGTTGCTAAGGCATGTTACTATGTTATTAGAGATAAATTTCGGGAAGGACTCCAAACTTAAGCAATAAAATAATGTAACATTCTGATGACAGAAATTTTAGAAGACTTGCACTTTTGAAAATTCTGAATGGCTGCCATCTTGTTCACAGGTGGTGGACCCACAAATTGAGCCATAGTATGTTAAAATATCATTCTTCATATGTCCCTCTCAACAGCCTGGGTGCTCTGTCAACCAACAATAAATATCAATAAATCAAATATAAATAAATGATATAGTACACAGTGTATAATTCCATGTCCATAAAATTCTAGGAAATGCAAAGTAACATACACCAATGGAAAGTAAATCAATAGTCCCCTGGGGAAGGCGGAGGCATTACAAAGGCCCCTTTTCCTTCGTTTTTTTATTTGGCTGCAGCAGGTCTTAGCGGCAGCGTGTGGGATCTTTAGTTGCAGCAGATGGGGTCTAGTTCCCTGACCAGGGATCAAACCTGGGCCCCCTGAACTGGGAGTACAGAGTCTTAACCACTGTACAGCCAGGGAATTCCCCCAAATGGCCCATTTTTTAACAAAGGAAAACTGGGGTGGGGGGAGAGTGATATACCAAAACATCAAATTTATACTTTCAATATGTGGGGTTTACTGTCTGTCAATTTTAACTCAATACACTATTAAATTATGTTATAAAAAGTAATATGTGTTCTTAACTTGATGCATATATCTGATGACAATAGTCAGAAATTGGTTTTTAATCCTTTACTGCTGTATAACTATCAATGACTAAATAATCTTCAAGTCCTCAAGTGATCAAACTGTACTTAGAGAAGGAGCCAAAAATAGCAATAAAATTTAGAAAATCAGTTACAGAAACTGGAGAGTTAGTATAAAGGGAGGCTGAGCGTTTGGGAACTCAAGGATAGGAGTAATTAACAGGAATACAGTATTTTAGCCTCATATTAAGAAACAGAAATTTTACAAAGGAACAGGTGCAGGGACACAGCCTGGGAAGCCTCCTTTGCAAAATAGGAAAGCAGGTGACAGAGGAAGGAGGACTACTGCCCTGGATACTCACTGAACTCAGCAGGTCAGTCTGCCTGGCAGTTCTTCCCAGACAGCACTGAAAGCAAAGATGAGGGTCTAGGGCAGCCCAGGTAGCACTGGGTCCCACTGTTCAGGTTCCTGGGAAGGGTTGGTGGGCAGCAGGCTGCTCACCCTGTTTGGAAATCAATGAATCCAGTTGTGGGAAACAGAATCTTGAAAGGGCTAGAAAGTCAGGCCCAGTTTGAGATGGAATCTTTTTTACCCCTAAGTACTTACAGCATCATATAAGTACTCATCATATGACTCATCATATGTCTCCTAACATAACTGACTTGCTTTATAGCTCAACAACTCTCTGTTTGAGCTCATATTCCTACAGTGGAGAGCACTGCCTATGACTCTTTGATGCCTCATGTTGCTGACAATAAAATTGATTGAAGGAATAAAATAATGTTAGGAGGCTTTCCTAAAGCTTATTAGCACTGTTTCCCAGTCAACACCATCATCTACTTCAAAGACACTCTGCTACAAACAGAATCAGCCGCCTAGTTCACCTAGTAAAGGATGGACACCAGAATCTGAGAGTTAAATTAAAATGATAATTATAATTAACCAATGATAAACCTCAGACTCGTTTTATTAACGGTTGCAGAAGCCACTATGACAGGAGGCCAAGAAATCTCTGCTCAGTTCCCCAATTCAGAGAGCTCCTTGGGCTTGCCTTGCTATGTGATTCAACTCGACTGAGGTTTTGAGTTTGAGCAATCCATCTACTCAGGAGACAAATCCAACAGTAGATCTGCCTTTGGCGGGGGGTGGGGGCATAACATAATATTTATATTTCATAGACACTTTCCCCTCTTGATCAGTGGGAGACAGACTGAAGAGAGGATGACTGGGTACTAGCCACTGGGGATCTGGTGAGGTTAAGCCATAAAGGCTTCTGTGCTGCAGGGACACACACTCCCACTCACACATGCATGCTGCTTCAGGTCCCCTCTGTTGAACACAGCAGGTAGAATGCACTTGTCCACATAACTGAAAAGTTACCAAAATAAACTCTTGAGCTTCTCTGGTCTCTATGATTCATGGAAGGGGAAGGGCACAGTTTCTTTAATTTGATCATTCTAATCTAGTTCCATTGCAGCTGGCATGATACAAGGGGAAATACAGTTTCTGTCATTTCCTTCAGAGGTTTTCTGTCCAATTCAATCAGACAAATATTGAGTCTAAGTTCCAAACACCGTGTTGGCACTGTGGATGCAGCAACAAATGAGCAAGTTGTTCCTCCCAGATGGGTGGTCTGAGAGTCTAACCAGCACAGAAGGATGGGCAGAGCTTGCCCTTGGAGGTGATGGGAGTGTGTGAGATCAAGGACCATGAAAAACAGGCAGTGATGAACAAACACTGAACTTGGAAGGTGATGAACTACCAGTCATCAGCCCAAAGGGGTAGGAATAGGAGGAGAAATCAGGTGCCAGATCATTGAAACTGAAGAAGAAGAGGAAGTGGGAGTCAACCTGGAAGAATTCTTCTTCCTAAAGAAACAGACACTGGCTCTTTTGTAGAAAGCTGGGGTCTCTTTAAGGATATGAGGGGATTTGTTAAGAGCACTAACTGAGCCAGATCCAGCTCAGCAGCAGCTATATTACAGGTACAAACATGTTAACAAATCACTAGACATGAATGACAAGGGCTATCCTAGTGGAAAGTGCTCTGCCAGAAAGGGTAGGCAAAGTCAGTGACTTTCAAACTGACTGGAAAAACAAGCTGATGAAGGCATTCCAAACACAGAGACAGGAGCAGGACAAAGATCAGAGGAGAGTAAGTGACTCAGCAGGCAAGGGCACATTCATGTGAGGGGAGGTGCAAGAAACCAGGTAGAACATACAGGTTGGCATCAAATGGTGAAGAGACCTGTTTGTTGGAGCTGCAATTTTAGATACTATCCTGAAAGCAATGTGGAGACAAGCCAGCTTTTGAGTAGACTGTGTTCAGTCATGAAGCTCTATCAGCAGGCTAATGGTGACAAAAAGCAGATAACGAGTTCCCATAAACCCTTACCCATTTTCCTAGGAAATGTGTTGATCCAGCTTTGAATGTGAGCTCCCACTCATTCTCTGCTTTGGGGAGCTTATCCCTCGACTGTCTGCTCTGTCTTGTCCCATTTGTATTCGATGTTATTTACCAAACCCTGACTTAATTTTCGCCCCAAGGAGCCACGCTCCCACTACCTGCCAAAATATTGTGTCAAAATGGGAACAGAAAGTACCAATATTTTTTGTATGATCCTAGGCTCTGAAACAGCACATACACACAGGCTCTGAAATGTGGCTAACCAAAGGTAGAGACAGAGAAGTCACATGGCCAGATCTGTTTAGAGGTAGATGAGAAGGGGAGGATGGTAAGAAGAAAGCTAAGCTAGAGGAAGGAAGACCAGTAGAGATGATAGAGATAATGATGGTAGTAGCAGAGAGGATCAGTGCAGAGATACTGAGGAGGTAGAATCCACAGGACTTTATAGAAAGAGGGAGAGAAAAATGGAAGAATACTTTGCTGTTAACTTTCAGGTGCTTGTGAGAGATCTAGGCAAAGACGTCTTAATGACCACTGAAAACACATATCCAGGGTTCAAGAGAGGTTGGAAACAAAGCACAGATTTGATATTGTTTTCTATATACTGTTTTAAATGAAGCCATAACATGAATGAGAAAAAGCTTTGCTAAAGGAGAGTATTCAAAATAGGAAGTAAGACTGAGGAAGAGGAATCAGAGGCAGAAGAACAGCCTCAAACAGTAAGAGGTTGAAAGGATTTCCAGAAAGAGAATTTTCAACAGTGTCAAATGGGTTAAATAAAATGAAAATGGAAGAGGCCACTGGATGCAGCAATTCAGATGGGAGCAGGTGGGGGGATACAAATAGAAACCAGATGAAAAGTAAATAGAAAAATAAAATAAAGACAGTGAATACAGATTTCATTTCAAAACAGCTTGACCATGAAAGAAAGGAATAAGGTATGTCGTTATTTTGAAAGGAAAGGAAAAGTAAGGATTCAAGGAATATATTGAGATAATGAAACTTGAGTGTATCTATAGGCTGAGGAAATGAGACCAGCCAAAAGGGGAAGACTGATGATACAAAACACAAAATGGATAATTGGGCTTTAATCCCATTTCATTATTTCTGTGTGCGTGAAAAATAATTCATAAAACAAATTACTTTATTCTTCTCTGATATTCAAGATACAAGGTAAAAAATGGATCATTAGAAAGGAGATGGAAGCTATCGGTAGAATTTTTTCCCTCTTTTCCTGCCTTGTCACCAGTAAAATCCTGAGTCCTGAATTTGGAGCAGAAAATACCACTTTAAAAGTGTTGTATGTCGGTTGCTTCATTTGCTATTATTTTCTCCCATTCAGAAGGCTGTCTTTTCACTTTGCTAATAGTTTCCTTTGATGTGCAGAAGCTTTTAAGTTTAATTAGGTCCCATTTGTTTATTTTTGCTTTTATTTCCAATATTCTGGGAGGTGGGTCATAGAGGATCCTACTGTGATGTATGTCAGAGAGTGTTTTGCCTATGTTCTCCTCTAGGAGTTTTATAGTTTCTGGTCTTACGTTTAGATCTTTAATCCATTTTGAGTTTATTTTTGTATATGGTGTTAGAAAGTGTTCTAGTTTCATTCTTTTACAAGTGGTTGACCAGATTTCCCAGCACCACTTGTTAAAGAGATTGTCTTTAATCCATTGTATATTCTTGCCTCCTTTGTCAAAGATAAGGTGTCCATATGTGCGTGGATTTATCTCTGGGCTTTCTATTTTGTTCCATTGGTCTATATTTCTGTCTTTGTGCCAGTACCATACTGTCTTGATAACTATGGCTTTGTAGTACAGCCTGAAGTCAGGTAGGTTGATTCCTCCAGTTCCATTTTTCTTTCTCAAGATCGCTTTGGCTATTCGAGGTTTTTTGTATTTCCATACAAATTGTGAAATTATTTGTTCTAGCTCTGTGAAGAATACTTTTGGTAGCTTGATAGGGATTGCATTGAATCTATAAATTGCTTTGGGTAGTATACTCATTTTCACTATATTGATTCTTCCAATCCATGAACATGGTATATTTCTCCATCTATTAGTGTTCTCTTTGATTTCTTTCACCAGTGTTTTATAGTTTTCTATATATAGGTCTTTAGTTTCTTTAGGTAGATATATTCCTAAGTATTTTATTCTTTCCGTTGCAATGGTGAATGGAATTGTTTCCTTAATTTCTCTTTCTGTTTTCTCATTATTAGTGTATAGGAATGCAAGGGATTTCTGTGTGTTGATTTTATATCCTGCAACTTTACTATAATCATTGATTAGTTCTAGTAATTTTCTGGTGGAGTCTTTAGGGTTTTCTATGTAGAGGATCATGTCATCTGCAAATAGTGAGAGTTTTACTTCTTCTTTTCCAATTTGGATTCCTTTTATTTCTTTTTCTGCTCTGATTGCTGTGGCCAAAACTTCCAAAACTATGTTGAATAGTAATGGTGAAAGTGGGCACCCTTGTCTTGTTCCTGACTTTAGAGGAAATGCTTTCAATTTTTCACCACTGAGGATAATGTTTGCTGTGGGTTTGTAATATATAGCTTTTATTATGTTGAGGTATGTTCCTTCTATTCCTGCTTTCTGGAGAGTTTTTATCATAAATGGGTGTTGAATTTTGTCAAAGGCTTTCTCTGCATCTATTGAGATAATCATATGGTTTTTGTTTTTCAATTTGTTAATGTGGTGTATTACATTGATTGATTTGCGAATATTGAAGAATCCTTGCATCCCTGGGATAAAGCCCACTTGGTCATGGTGTATGATCTTTTTAATATGTTGTTGGATTCTGATTGCTAGAATTTTGTTTAGGATTTTTGCATCTATGTTCATCAGTGATATTGGCCTGTAGTTTTCTTTTTTTGTGGGATCTTTGTCAGGTTTTGGTATTAGGGTGATGGTGGCCTCATAGAATGACTTTGGAAGTTTACCTTCCTCTGCAATTTTTTGGAAGAGTTTGAGCAGGATAGGTGTTAGCTCTTCTCTAAATTTTTGGTAGAATTCACCTGTGAAGCCGTCTGGACCTGGGCTTTTGTTTGCTGGAAGATTTTTGATTACAGTTTCAATTTCCGTGCTTGTGATGGGTCTGTTAAGGTTTTCTATTTCTTCCTGGTCGAGTTTTGGAATTAAACTTAAAAGCTTCTGCACATCAAAGGAAACTATTAGCAAGGTGAAAAGACAGCCTTCAGAATGGGAGAAAATAATAGCAAATGAAGCAACCGACAAACAACTAATCTCAAAAATATACAAGCAACTCCTCCAGCTCAACTCCAGAAAAATAAATGACCCAATCAAAAAATGGGCCAAAGATCTAAATAGACATTTCTCCAAAGAAGACATACAGATGGCTAACAAACACATGAAAAGATGCTCAACATCACTCATTATCAGAGAAATGCAAATCAAAACCATTATGAGATATCATTTCACACCAGTCAGAATGGCTGCGACCCAAAAGTCTACAAATAATAAATGCTGGAGAGGGTGTGGAGAAAAGGGAACCCTCTTACACTGTTGGTGGGAATGCAAACTAGTACAGCCACTATGGAGAACAGTGTGGAGATTCCTTAAAAAACTGGAAATAGAACTGCCTTATGATCCAGCAATCCCACTGCTGGGCATACACACTGAGGAAACCAGAAGGGAAAGAGACACGTGTACCCCAATGTTCATCACAGCACTGTTTATAATAGCCAGGACATGGAAGCAACCTAGATGTCCATCAGCAGATGAATGGATAAGAAAGCTGTGGTACATATACACAATGGAGTATTACTCAGCCATTAAAAAGAATACATTTGAATCAGTTCTAATGAGGTGGATGAAACTGGAGCCTATTATACAGAGTGAAGTAAGCCAGAAGGAAAAACACCAATACAGTATACTAACGCATATATATGGAATTTAGAAAGATGGTAAGGATAACCCTGTATACGAGACAGCAAAAGAGACACTGATGTATAGAACAGGCTTATGGACTCTGTGGGAGAGGGAGAGGGTGGGAAGATTTGGGAGAATGGCATTGAAACATGTGAAATGTCATGTATGAAACGAGATGCCAGTCCAGGTTCAATGCACGATGCTGGACGCTTGCGGCTGGTGCACTGGGACGACCCAGAGGGATGGTATGGGGAGGGAGGAGGGAGGAGGGTTCAGGATGGGGAACACATGTTTTAAAATTATTAAATTAAAAATTAAAAAAAAAAAATAAAAGTGTTGTATGACTTAAACATTCATTGCTATTGCTAAGTCACTTCAGTTGTGTCCAACTCTGTGTGACCCCATAGATGGCAGCCCACCAGGCTCCCCCATCCTTGGGATTCTCCAGGCAAGGACACTGGAGTGGGTTGCCATTTCCGTCTCCAATGCATGAAAAGTGAAAAGTGAAAGTGAAGTCGCTCAGTCGTGTCCGACTCTTAGCGATCCCATGGACTGCAGCCTACCAGGCTCCTCCATCCATGGGATTTTCCAGGCAGGAGTACTGAAGTGGGGTACCATTGCCTTCTCTGTAAACATTCATACTAAAACTAATACTAACCCTAGTAAGTTATCATTCATCCTTAATTTTGGGAAAGGGTGACCCTGCTTAACAGAAGAGTGAGTCAAATTAAGTAGATCATCCTATATACCATTCAAGAATATATTAATATTTCCAAATAATTATCAGATAAGAAAACCTATTATCTATTAAAATTATGCTGAACATAACTCAATCTTTCTTTACTGGTTTAGAAGGAACTTACAGTGCCCCAGGGCCATCATTATAAATATTAATTATCATGGAATATAGAGAACTGTCAGTTCTTTTGATACTTTCTAGTAGAAATGGCCTTTTCTATTTTCAGACTTGCTAAATACATTGACAGGTTGGAAGCAATAACAGGTTAATGTCACAGATATTACAAAAGGTACAGAACTGCCAGTTTGCTTCTGGTTCCTAAGATGCTATAATTATTTCCTGATGAATACTTGCTACCATGGTTTTCAGCAATCTTACTTTAATAAATTTCCTACAGGTCAAAAATACAGCCTATACTGCTGAATATTCCTAGGACAACCCTTTGGCGAAAAGTGCATAAATACGATGGTAACATATTTCCGTGGTATAAGCAACTACTTGGTGATGTCACATGATGGAACACTTCTGTTTTCATATTCATCCAGCTGGACCATCTCAGTAATGAAAGGACATGATGCTTGACTTAGTAATCCCAACTAAAATCATCCCTAAAGTTGCCAGTATGTTAAGAAATATGTTAGCAGGTGAATGTTATTAATATATAGGAGTGAGGTGTGCCTGCAGAAAAAAGTACTAGAAAACAAAAATATATATTTCTGGCAAAAGGACAGCAAATCAAACTATATTCAGGAAATCCTTTATTGAGAAAAAAAAAAAAGCAGAGATATAATTTCCATTATCAGAGGAAAAGCTAAATGATTTAAATATTTTAACAGTCTTTGGGTGACTGTTTCAGCTCCCCGTATTTAGATAATGTTCTCAGTGAGGTGCAGGATTTTATTATGAAATCGTGTGTGGAAGCACTTTGTTGGGTTGGGGCTCTACAGTGTGCCATGAACTGGGCTAGACCTCGAGTGAATACACACAGCCTGTGCCCTACTAGATTCACACTCTAGTAAACACAAAAAAACATATATATGAAATATATATATAAAAACATATATATGAAATGTATATATGAAGGAATGGGAAGTGGGAGAAGCTGAAACTGAAGTGGTGAGAATAGAATTTTGACGACTTCATATTCGAAGTCTGGAATCTTGGAGTCACAGGAAGCAGGGGAGTGACTGGTTTGATTTGTATTTTAGAACAATGTATTCCATCAGTTTGGACAACTGATTTTGACAGAACCACAGAAACAAGGAAGGCATTTAGGAGACTCAGGTGAAAGACGACTAGAGTGATAGGAGTGGGGATGGAGGCTGGGAAAGATTTCTTAGACAGACTCAGAAGCTATTTACAAGGTAAGATTACATGGCTTTGTGACTAATTTGATGTAGTAAATGAGTGATTATAGGGAGACTATTTCCCAAGTATTTTAATTTATGGAATTACTTATTTCTAAACATAGATGCATATTTTAGAGATTTACAACAGCCTTTGCCCTTAAGAAAATTAAACATTCAAATGGAAAACCTTAGAAGTCAACATATAATTAGTATTCATAGATACCACTAAATAAGGAGAAGATAATGTTAGGAAGAAGAAACGGCATGGACAGTAGGTTAATATTATCAAGAATGGATGAAATTAACTAGGAAAATAAAACAACACATTAATCACCAAGTTCACGTACTCTTTCTGGCATGTAGCCCAGTGGAGACTTCATGTACATACAAAAGTCTCATGAGTAACAATAGGAATATAATAACATCCCATACATCCACAGATAGGGAGGTTGTCCTGTAGCTGGAATCATATAGTCTAAGTTCAAATCTTAGTGCTGAAACCATTTAATATCTTGTGCTTTAAGGCAATTAACTTTGTTGATCCAACTTTATCATCTGTTAAAACAGGAAAATTATACCTAATTTTTAGAATTTTTGTAAAAGCTTTTTGAAAACTGTGAAGTTATATTTACTATGCTATATATATTTTGACTAATATGAAGTTTCATGCTTTCTATGAAACATAAAACTCTGTTTTAATGAATCATGATAAAAAGCACACATGTACACCCATGGCTGATTCATGTCAATGTATGGCAAAAACCACTACAATACTGTAAAGTAATTAGCTTCCAATTAAAATAAATAAATGAAAAAAAATAAAATTCATATAAAAAATTTAAAAAGAGAATTTTCCTAAATAACCCTAGGGTAACAAGAAAGTGAAAAAGAGTGGAAACAGTACTGGAAGAAACCAAAATAAGGCACAAGGAAATGATGACTTTAGTTAGTACTTGAACATAACCTAGAAATAGAAAAAAAAAAAAAGCACACAGGTATTTTAGTTATGTGACATTATTCATACTGCGTTTATCCTTAGATTTCCTTTTTCTTAATTTTCATACTATTACCTTAGGCATAGGAATATCCTTCCTGGGCCTACCTAAGCTGTCCATTTATTCTGATCTAGGCCCATCTTAACAGTGTATAAAACATCTGGTGCCTGTTCCAGTCCTTTTAAAAAAATGTAAAAATGTACTTTTTAAGAGAAAAAGAGTTATTTGGAGCCTGCTCTGTGCTTAGCCCTATAGTATTAGAAATACAACCATGAATTATGTAGACATGGTCCTTATGAAGTTTATCAGTTTAACAGACAGAAGGATGATCCAATAGTTACTTACAATGCTGAGCATTATGTGCTATGGTGTAAGAATCATAGAATATGTCAAAACACTTAAAAATAGTGCCCAGTTTGAATGTTGGGGCTCAGAAAGCTTCCCAGAGGAAGACATATTTAAGTTGAAAAAAAAAATACATGGGAGTTAGAGAGAAGTCAGATGGCACAAGACAGAACCATATTAAGGCCAAGAGGCTAGAGAAAAACCCGGCTTCTGTGAGCACCACTTGACTGCTGTCTGTGTTTGTGCTTATAGGCACATGTATGTGTCTTGGGGGTGGAACGAGGGAAACAAGCAAGACACAAGGCTAAAGAAGCAATCAGAGATCAGATTGTGAAAGTGCTAAAAGGTCACGCCAAAGAGTTTGATCTTTATTGTAACATTACTCAGAAACCATTGATGAGTTTTAGGCCAGGATCCAACATTATTAATAATGCTTTAGAAAGAGCATTCTGACAGCAGTGTGGAAAACAGATTGGAGGGGCAGCAGAGGGAAGACAGGCACAGATGCCAATCAGGCCCAGACGCTAATTAGCCATTGTCACAATATTCTAGGGGAGGATCTGATTCAGTGAAGTAGCCATAGGAATGGATTGGGGGAGGGAGGGGGAGAGAGTCAAGCAATACATCATCCCGAAGTGAAATCATATCACGGCCCTTCAGGTGGCTAATAATGGACTAAATATAGGATGAATTAGAAAATAAAGCATATAGTCAAAGCTATATATATATAGAGAGAGCAGTCATGTACAAATGTGAGAGTTGGACTATAAAGAAGGCTGAGTGCCAAAGAATGGATGCTTTCAAATTGTGGTACTGGAGAAGACTCTTGAGAGTCTCTTGGATGACAAGGAGATAAAACCAGTCAATCCTAAAGGTAATCAACCCTGAATATTCTTTGGAAGGACTGATTCTGAAGCTGAACCTCCAATACTTTGGCCACCTGATGCAAAGAGCTGACTCACTGGAAAAGACCCTGAGGCTGGGAAAGATTGAAGGCGGGAGGAAAAGGGGCCACAGAGGATGAGAAGGTCGGAAGGCATCATCAACTCAATGGACATGAGTTTGAGCAAACTCCAGGGGATAGTGATGGACAGGGAAGCCTGGTGTGTTGCAGTTCATGGGGTCACGAAGAGTTGGACATGAGTTAGCGACTAAACAACAAAAGAACGTGGAACATGGAAGAAAAAGACAAAGGCCATAGAAATAAGAAGGATACTTAAATTTGCCTACTACATGCCCAGCACTATGCTCTCTTATGATATCAGTTATCTAAATTTTCACAATTATCTTGTAAGGTATTTGTTACTTTCCTTTACAGTTGAAGATTTTCCTACAACCTCAGTCATTTGATAAGGAAAATTGGCCAAGGTGGCAATATCTAGTTGAGAATTTTTAAATTTGAAAGAGACATCCAAGAACACACCAAATGCACATAAATAAATATATAAAATCACATGAATCAAAAAATATGCATTTGAATGCTAAATAATTACAGAAGTAAAAATGAACACTATTTATATTGGTGTAGTTGGCCCGAAAGGCAAGACTGGATTCATTAAAAGTTATATGGATGAAAGGAAGTTTGAAAAGGAAAGGGATTTAATTTGATATATGATTGTAAACTAAGTGGTTTGGTGGCAGGAAATGGAGCTCAGTATTGTAGGGGAGAACACAGATGCTTCAAAAAAGTAAAAGGCTCAAACCTATCAAATTATCACAGTTTCATGAGACTATATAATCATATAATTAGGAACCAATCTTAAATAATTTAAATCTAAGTTGTGGCTTACTTTATAACAAAAAATATGGTTTGGTTTTTATGTAATTGTGCTATTTCCATAGTTTCAATGCTTCAGTTGTATTCAAACTGAATTTTGATTTGAGATTTATATCATGGAAATGAAACATAATAGTGAGAGCATGGAAGCATAAAAGCCTTTGGAATTCATTCATCTAGAATAAGGTATTATATTCTATATTTTTACAGCTTATCATATCATCACTGTAACACCTAAAAGAGAATCACCAAGAAAGGAAATATAAATTGATTCTTAAAAGCTAGAACCTGAGGGATGAGTACATATAATAGTAACATTACTAGAAATTAATGTAATTGTTTCTGACATATAAACCCTGATAGAATTCGCTTTTACAAAGTGAGACTGCCACACGCTCATTTGTGATTTGAAACTACAGCACGTACGTGTGTGTGTGTGCATGCATGTGTGTACGTAAAGCACACTGTAATACAGCTAGCTTGTAAATTAGAAAGCAGTATCTGCAATATGCCTACCATGACGAACTACTTTCTTTAGCTAACTAATCACTGCTACATACACGGAAAATAACCTTAATTTGAATTTATAAATGGCTCTGTTTTAGACCTAGCTAAAGATTTTTAATGTTATGTTCAGAATTCAATTTTATACAATTTGAATATTATATATCTAAAGGACTTTATGACTTGGGACCCAGAAATAATATGAAGCTACTGAAATATTAAGATATTAAAACTTTGATTTATGAAAAATTTTAGAAGATATCCACTATATTCAGAGAAGCCTTTGATTATCACTCTATTAGGTAGCACTGTCTAACTCAAAAACATTTTTCTTCTTAAAAAGAACAAGGACTAAGAAATTAGTTACAATTTGCAGCCAGGGATTTAAAGACTGATTTCAAGGCACTACAACAGATTGAGTTAACACAGCATATAAGTTCTTCTCTATAAATTTCCTACTGACAAGTTTCATGATAGAACAAGCCTCATCGAAAAGCAGGTAACATTTTTTTTCAATCTGAGCAAAAGCATGATTGCATTTTTAAAAAGAACCCTGTCTATGGAAAACCAATTTAGTTCTATTAATGAAAAGGAAGCACAATGTGATTGAGAATGTAATACGGAATTATAGTTCATTAATTCTTCAAGTATGTAATTTTCCAGGCTCCTGATCCCCCATTGATTTCTGCACACCCCCACAGGTGCAAGTAAATGTGAGCAAAAGGAAATTTAATCGTGTTGCTATATCATGTGTAGTGATGGTGATGCTCACAATTAGGGAGAAACATTGTGAAAGGGATTTTCCAGTGACTGCTTTGCTATGTAGCCCTGTTAACTTTTCTAAGTTGCCAAAAATTGATCAATCACAGGTCCAAAGACAATGGAGATGTTGACAATCTCCTATTATGTGGCCAATACTATCAAAGGAGATGACACCTGTAACAGTCGAAGCTGATAATTCAGAACACTTAATTAGGCATGATGAATTAGTTGTATGCTTCAATTTTTTTTTTAAACTTGCATGAAATGTATCATTTGGGATTATTGCCATCAAGTGTGTCAATGCCCATTAAAATTTAAACTAAAAATATTATTCTAAATGATAGAACACAATTACAGTCTTGAGTGTTGACCCCAAAAGTTACACCCTGATTTTCTATCTTTTATGAGGATTGTCTCTTTAAAACGGTAATACTCTACTTAATGCCAAATGTCCTTGGGACTTAAATTGCTTCATTTTCCCAAATCTCAAAATTGTTACCTGTAGCCCATGAATATGGTGTCAGTTAGTGAATGCCAGTACATGCCATCTGAAGAACTGAACAGAAATGCGTTTTGTCCAAACCAAATTTAGCAAAATGTGTGGTACTGCCTTCTTGCCTTGTAAAGACAGCTAATATTTCAAGCTAGCTGTGGAAGCTGCATTGACAGCCCCATTGGGGTTCTTCTACAAGGAATCAAGGTCACAACAACCCTATTGTGCTTTATTAATAGGCTCACAGCACAGCACATACTTTATATATTAAGAGAAAAAAGCCAGGTGGAATCTTACAAAGAGTATTCTGAAAATAGCTGTGTGAACAAAAGCCATTTTAGCAGCAAGAGGAAAATCCACCATGAAGGTCAGCCTTTAAATAGCCCTTACAAGCATTTCCCCTTTTTCGACGGTAGAGTAGTAAATGGGGCAATCTTTAAAGAGTTTCGGTTATTCATTCTCCTCTCTTTATATATCTTCATGCATAGCAGTGCCTCTTTGGTTTAGCCCACAGGCTATAGGTCTGTCACTTGGAAGACACAATTCAGGCACAAGTCAACAATTAGTTTGCACTGATACACTGATATATTATCTCTGATCTCAGATCAGTAATTGCTGAGTTTGAAGGTTAAATGGTTAAATTTGAGAATGCTTATTAAGAACACAATCAGGTAATTACTTTTTCACAGATTGATTGTCCACTTCCTACATTTAAAGTAGGGGAGGAATTTTATTTTGTTCATCAGAGCATCTCCAGTCTTCAGAAGAGTTCCAGCTACATGGTAAGCATTCAATAAGTATTTACCAGATATATTAATAAGTTAATTTTCCACATTTGATATAAGTTTTTATTAAGATATCAAAATGAATTTTGAAGCATTTCAGCACAATACATGGCATATGAAAAGTTCTTACTCAGCTTTATAAATATTTGGGGGGGAGGACATGACTATAAGATAAATAAATGGCATAAAACATTGATTACATAATGCCATTTCTTTTGGCTCAGGTCTAAAACAGCTTCTAAGCTTTTAATGGTATTTTATTGGGAACTTATGGCTCAGTCACAACAATAAAAATTTCATAGTCAGTATGTAGATTATAGTCACCCACATGAAAAATAAACAAAACAAGAAAATGAAGAAGAAACAAAAGTATTATGGACTTTTTAACCTTACCAGAAAAATAACACATAGCTCAAAACAGAAATAACTCTGGATGGGTAATGATGGTCATTTTGTATTTTTTTCCTCTTCTTAAACAAATTCTATTATTCCAAGCCCATCCTTACAGATTTTATTCATATCTAATGCTTTTAAGGTCAAATAACTCAAATGTTTGTTGATTTTTATAATAATTTTGATTTTCTTAAGAAATATGATAAATGCAAAGCTCAGCCAATTAGGAATTTTTTAGCAATATACAAAGCTTTAATATTTCACCAGTTTTAAGATGTTTTTTGGACAACTATATTTCAGTGTTTGGTTTTGAGTCTGTTTATATACAGGTAGATGAAAGAACTAGAGGCATATAAGGTGATGGGAGATTTACAGTTTAGAGGACAGAATGGACAACAGCACAAATTTTAGCAACAACCATAATAAAAACCACCACCAATAACTGAGCAAAGGGGCACAATGCAATGGCTTCCCTAAAGAAACCTAAGTTTCTGCAGCCAACTATAGCCATTGTGACTTGACCAAATTACTATTCCCATACCATTGCCAAGAAGCCATGTGGGAGAATAGGCCAGATTCAGAAATTCCCAATCATACTCTTAGATCTGGCAAGAAGAAAACTAAGTGGCTACTCTTTCCGCTAGAGAGTGGGTGAAATGGTAGCAGGGAAAAACAGGCGAAATTCAGGTACTGTAGAGGATATGACTGATTCTCAGAGGAAAGCACCAAAGTGATGCGTAGAATCAAGGGCTGACATGAAGCATGACAGTGATCTGTAGAAACGGGACAGTTCTCTGATTTTATGGATTGAACTCTTACAACAAACATTGATGAAATCCTCGAAGTGAAGGCAAAGCTCAGATATCCCTCCGTCAGCTGAGCTTTCCTCTTAGCCCATCAGGCCCCCTAAGCCGGAGGAAATTGTGGATAGAACTCAAATATCCTGAAACCACAATGGAGAAGGACAAGCACACAATTCTCAGATGGAGAGAAAGAAGTCAAACAGGAAATCTGGACCAAACTGTCCGAGTGTGAGTAAAATATGAAGAAAGGGAATTGAATAGATGCATAAAAACTATGGAAAACACTCAAAACCATATAGCACAGAAAGAATATATTCAGCCTAGGAAAAAGCATGACCTCAAGTCAGAAGGAAACTTCCCACAGCACTCAATAGGAATATATTAATAAAATAAAAGCTTTACAAATGAGAAAGTAGAAAAACAAAATAGTAGAGTAAAAAACAAAAAAGTAGAAAAATTACAACCCTAAAGGAAATAAAACTGAAAACCAAAACAACATATCTACTGAAGTAATGCATATATTAGAAACTGCAAATGATACATGGCTTAAAACACAGTTTCCAACTTAAAAGAAAGCTTGTCATAATCACAGAATATATAGTTAGAAGGAAAAGGAAGACATAAGTAATTAGGATGAAGGTAATAGATATGGAAGACTGGCAAACATAATTCAGCTAAGGGTAATTGGGGTCTCTGAAATAGAGACTCTAATACATGCAAGAGGAAAACTGTTTAAACATATTTAATATAGTTCTTCACAATAAAGAAAGATTTTAATTACACACAGGAAGGCCACACCATTTTCTAGGAAATGTGATACGGAATGCTCAGAGGGACACACGCTGCCTTCAAAGCTTTTCTTGGCCGCCATCTTCCAGCCGTGGCTCAATATTAACTAAGAGAGTCCTCCCCGGAAACATGCAATCCAAGAGCCTCCCCAGTCCTTTTCTTTTATATAACTAGAGTTCTGTTTATTTGCTTCATCACATTTTCACCACCTGAAAAATTTGCGCAAATTATGATTACCAAAAAACTTAAATTTCAGAAACTTTTGAAAATGTAGAGAAAAAAAAAAACGGAGGCAGGGATAATCAAGGACTTTGTCTGTATTGTTTTATACTGAAAAATACATTTTAAATATCTACAGCAAACACATTTTTATAATCTTCCTCTTTTTTAAACTTAGAGGAAACTTTTAAAACATAATATATCTTGATGTAATAAAAACCAGTAAATATCTTTCATGCCACATGAAATGGAATTCGACAAGATAAAGCAAAAAAGTTACTTAATCTCATTCTGTGTCATGACAACTTTGAATAAATGTTATAGATTTTATGGTTAGCATTTTTGTAAATGTTCATGAAAATACCATTTGAATCAAGAGATACTAGTATTTCAGAGATTTTGCACTGATGTTTCTTCTGTCAAGAATATTCTTGCCCCATATATTCACACAGTTGGCTCCCTCATCTCCTTTAAGTATTTGAGATGATGTCCCTGATTCAGGGAAGCCTTCCTTGGATGTCTAAAATTTCAGTCTTCCAATGTACCTATGGGGCTTCCCAGGTGGCAGTGGTGAAAGAATTCACCTGCCAATGCAGAGGGGACATGAGTTTGATCCCCAGGTTGGGAAGATCCCCTGGAGGAGGAAATGGCAACCCATCCCAGTATCCTTGCCTGGATAATCCCATGGACAGAGGAGGCTGGCTCCATGGGGTTGCAAAAGACTGCAGCACAACTTAGTGACTGAGTATGCACGCAATGCATCTGTACTGGACATTCCTCTCCATCTGCTTTAATTTTCTCATTAAGAAATGTATGTTATGGGACCCAAACTATGTTACAGTATAAATACAGCATGAGTTACAAGACATATCCTGTTCTTAAGACATGTTATATAATCTCATCTAACATACTACATGTTTTATTAACATATCTTGTTCATAGTTTGTGTACTCGCCGTACAACATAAGCTCCACAAGGGCAGGAATTGTCACCTATTCTTTTCACTATTGTATCCTTGGTGTTGATACAGTGCCTTGTACATAATAGTCACAAAAGCAAATACTTAATATACAAATGACTCAGGAAAATAAATAGAAATTAGTGAGCACAACTGAGTTTCATCTTATTAGCTACCATTCTAAATAACTTTTTCCCTTACTTAAAACTGACAGGTAATAAATAAGGATAGCTGAATAACTGAAGTTTGAGGATTCACTTTCAGTTAGGCATTTACATCCCAGTAATTTCTATAAACTCCTAGCAGCTTTGGGTCTTAGAGTCTTGGAAGTAACTGGACTTCTTGATTTGCTGTCTCTTTGCCATAAAGCTCTGACATCTGCCTGTATGTGGCATCAGAGAGATGCAAAGTACAAGAGTAATTTATAAGGAAATGTGCTGAGATAGAGTCTCTGTCTGTGGTGTTGCCTATGGTCATCCCTTTGTCGCCACGATCTTGTCTAACATTTTAGCAGTACTGAGTTTTGCCTGCTTAATGCCCTGGGACTGGAGAGGAAGTGGAAATGTGAACTTACTTTACAGAGCACCACAATTATCCAGGCAAGTCATCAATGATGCACATAAGGCACTCAGTATAGTGCCTGCTACACATTAAGGGCTCAATACTTCGTCATTTTCCCCACTATTATCACATCTCTCTAGAGGAGCTAACTGTTCTTCCCACTTTCACTTTTATCCCCTTCCAATTTCTTCTCTGGGTAATTAAAAATCTGACCACACTTAAAAACCTGAAGAGTTTTTCTTTCCTTGGAGGATAAGGACCAAAATATTAAAGACCCACAGCCCCCCTAGTTCAGCCCCTACCTTCCACAAAGCTTCATCTCACACCGGGCTCTTCCTTGCCTCTGTGTTCTGGGCATGTTGACCTCCTTTCCATTCCTCAAACACAGGCCTCACTGCTCCCATCACAGGTGCTCTGCACATGCTGTTTCCCCTGCATGGAACACTCTTTTCCCCACTTCACTGACTGAACTTTTACCCTCTCTGTAGATCCCTGTTCAGCCCACTTACCTCAGTGAAGCGTTTCTTGTATCCCTGAATAGGTCAAGTCCTCCCGCTTCCTCCAGACACAATGTGGAGGTGGTCTGTGGAGCTGTGTATTGCGGCAGTAGGTACCGTCAGCAGGACTAGGCTGAGTCAGACCTCTGAATTATCAGAGGGACCGTTGGTTAGACCTCTGTACTCCCTAAACCATGCACTCCTTGAGGGAGGTGGTGAGCCTTTTCCATCATTAAATTCCAGGGCCTATCCTAAGAGCAAGTGGAGTTGATTCACTGCATCCTCACTGCCACTCTACCCATCGCTATCATCATCATTTCTGGTAGATGCTTTTCTTCTGGTTACCCTAAAAGCCTGCCTTTTGAACTAGTACACCTTTGATCATGGCATTTCATAATAGTAACCCTACTTCCCTTGACTCTTAATACATTTTGATATTTGGCAAAACTAATACAATTATGTAAAGTTTAAAAATAAAATAAAATAAAAAAAATACATAACCCTAACAAACCTAAGGAGAAGGCAACGGCACCCCACTCCAGTACTTTTGCCTGGAAAATCCCATGGATGGAGGAGCCTGGTGGGCCACAGTCCATGGGGTCACTAAGAGTCGGACACGACTGAGCGACTTCCCTTTCACTTTTCACTTTCATGCATTGGAGAAGGAAATGGCAACCCACTCCAGTGTTCTTGCCTGGAGAATACCAGGGACGGGGGAGCCTGGTGGGCTTGCCTGGAGAATACCAGGGACGGGGGAGCCTGGTGGGCTGCCGTCTATGGGGTTGCACAGAGTTGGACATGACTGAAGTGACTTAGCAGCAGCAGCAGCAGCAAGACAAGAGCTGGGTTGCACTTATCTTGAATACCCTACAGTACCAAACATTTTCTCTTAAGTTTAGATGTGTGAATTAAAGTATCATATTAAGCCATACATTTCCATTTGACTCTACTATGTTAACTTGTTCTTAGTCACTTTTCTCTAAACCTCTACTTTACCAGTATATTTTTCTATCTTAAGTTTCTTCAAGGAGCCATAGTTCTCCTTTTACAAACATTGTAAACATAATATTACAACCTACATTTTAAATATACCAAAACAATATATATTTAAATATATAAAGATAGAAAAATAACAACAAAACCCATCCTCTCATACAGTATTTTAGGTATAGGTAAAAAAAAAACTATAAAGTTCAAATTTTGAAAATAAATTTAAAGTAAAAAAATTGATTGAGATAGAAAAAAGGCCTAAGCATATGAAATGACAGTTAAGAGAAATAAGAAAATTCCTTAAAAGGAATGAGAGTACTACAATGAAGTCATAAGAAGCTATTCTACTTTCCTCTAGACATTGGGTTGGTTCTAGTCAAAATTTAGATACATATGTTTATTTAATTAATACCTTATCTACTTCTCAAAGGGATTATAACTAATTTGAAAAGAAGAGAGGAAAAATTTGCCAAGAGAGTAAGAGCCACCAGGGTATTTGCAAGTGGGCTCCTGGCAACAAAGTTGCATACGGAAAGATGGAGAGATTTTCACACCCAGCAAAATGGTACATACAAGTTATCCTGAAGAAACAAATCTTTTTCCTGGTTTGGACTCTAAGAGTAATTTATAAGTGCAATGTCTTAAGGTGATGGTCAATATTTTACTATTAATTTGCAAAGAAATAATGTTTTCAAATGTCTACTTTCTCTTCTAAGTTTAACCATAAGTTAGTAAAGGCCTTTCTCAGAGGCATTGTTTTGTTTGTTTGTTCTTTATTACCTTACCTTCCTGAAGGAAGACAGGGCTCAGAAAACCCAGAGGAATGGATTTTGAGATTTCTTTGTGATTATCATGCTCTAAAGATTTCAGAGGTTTAAACCAGCTTTTGTCTCAGTTCAGTTCAGTCACTCAGTCATATCTGACTCTTTGCGACCCCATGGACCGCAGCACACCAGGCCACCCTGTCCATCACCAACTCTTGGAGTTTACCCATACTCAGGTTCATTGAGTCAGTGATGACATCCAACCATTTCATCCTCTGTCATCCCCTTCTCCTGCTGCCTTCCATCTTTCCCAGCATCAGGGTCTTTTCAAATGAGTCAGTTCTTTGCATCAGGTGGCTAAAGTATTGGAGTTTCAGTTTCAACATCAGTCCTTCCAATGAAAACTCAGGACTGATCTCCTTTAGGATGGACTGCCTGGATCTCCTTGCAGTCCAAAGGACTCTCAAGAGTCTTCTCCAACACCACAGTTCAAAAGCATCAATTCTTCAGCACTCAGCTTTCTTTATAGTCCAACTCTCACATCCATACATGACTACTGGAATAAACCATAGCCTTAACTAGACGGACCTTTGGCTAGTGTTAGATAAATATCATTTTTATTTTTAATTCCCTGAAATGCTATATTTTGGTTAGTGATTAAAGAGAGAACACACTGCTTTAAATTCAAGCACACTGATGACAAATTTAAGTTTCAGTAAAAAACAAGGAGTTTGAATTAGCTCCCAGAGTTTGCTTACTCTCGCAGGTATACAATAGGGCTACTTACAGATAAGACATTTTTTGTTTTTCAGAAATTAAGTTTTAATCTGTTAAAGGACAAGGACAAGTGTTCACCAGAGACCTTCAGTAGGTGTGCCCAAAAGCATAAAAGTAATTTTATTCCACAACAAGTGTAATAATTAGCACCCTGGCCTCATACCTGTTCATCAAGCACTTTTGAGTAGCTGAAGTAAACTGATTTTGAGTGGGACCAGATTCCGTTAGGTCCTATAAGATGTTAACTTGAAAATTTATATCCCCAGCTATTTAGATGCCTCACCCTATAATATGGAATTATTTAGTATCACCCTCTTTAAGTATAAATTTAGTTTTAACACTGTTTAGTTTTACACAGTTAAATTGTTCTTTCTCACAGAATTAAATCAACAGAATTTGATTAAGTTGTTTTTTTAAGGCACATTTAGAATCAGAAGACAATACTTTAATTTCTAGTCCTGCCATTTTCTGGTTGTGGAAAACCAGAAAAATAAATTCTGTTAACTCTTTAAGCCTAAATTACTTCACCTCTAGACTAAGAAACCTCTGTCATAAAGATATGGCTTTCTGAGATGGTCAAAAGACATAATACATTCCTTAACGCTACAAAACTGTTAAGCCATATTAAAATATTTATAACAATATCGATTTTATGGAATAATTTTGTGGGGTTATTTAAACTATCTAGAAAGCTTTTTGGAACCAAGAAATGAGTTCTTGGAATGGTTCTTGAAATGGTAACAGTTAGTTTAAAATGCGCTACAGTGCTATGTGTTTAGAAAGGGAACCTGACTAAAAGTTTGAATGAATTTTGTACCCACTCAAATTAACATTAAATTTGAACTGGACAAAACCTTCTGACATAACCTTGTAAACTGTATAATGTCATTCTTCTATTATGGGTTTATCAGAACAGAAAATAGTTATGTGGAAGATCCACATTGATTTAAGGGAAAAAAGATGAGGTATCTGTTGAGATTGAGTTGGGACTAAGAGGCAGTCAATTCCTCTCACAGTCTTGTTTAACAGATGCGCAGCTCAGACAGAAAGGCACCCTGGAGATGTCATGAAGTACTCTAAGGGTCAGGGGTAGGATAGATGCTATTCCATGGACCTCAGAGGCTCTCTCCTCCACAGCATGGACCTAAATTCAGAGTAAGTGACTTCTGGTGTATCTTTCAACATTTCACAGAAACTGGCTCATTTTGAGAATGCAAAGTGGAGTCAACCTCATGGATTATCTGCCAATACTCACAAACCATCCATGCTCAACTTTTAATATCTACAGTAATAAGACATGGATGCTATATATAATTAAATCCATCAAATATTTTTAAAGATCTACTGTCCAATCTACTGTCCTATAAAGAGGGCTAAGCACAGAAGAATTGATGCTTTTGAACTGTGGTGTTGGAGAAGACTCTTGAGAGTCCCTTGGACTGCAAGGAGATCCAACCAGTCCATTCTGAAGGAGATCAGCCCTGGGATTTCTTTGGAAGGAATGATGCTAAAGCTGAAACTCCAGTCCTTTGGCCACCTCATGCGAAGAGTTGACTCATTGGAAAAGACTCTGATGCTGGGAGGGATTGGGGGCAGGAGGAGAAGGGGACGACAGAGGATGAGATAGCTGGATGGCATCACTGACTCAATGCATGAGAGTTTGAGTAAACTCTGAGAGTTGGTGACGGACAGGGAGACCTGGTGTGCTGTGGTTCATGGGGTTGCAAAGAGTCTGACATGACTGACCGACTGAACTGAACTGAACTGAACTGTCCAATTACTGATACTATAGTGATCCCAGTGCATGAATTTATTCCCCTGATGTATATTATTCTCCATAAATCATGTGAAAAATAAATTCACTATTGTGGTAAAAGAAATTTACTTCTTTAAACCATTTCAGACCACTTTCCATTTTTTTAAGATATAAGTACTTATTTGGAGATATCCATATACATATGAGACAAAAATTAGAAAGTTTTGGTTGGCTGAATTTCTGGAAATTTGCTTTAAATTACAAAAATCACTAGAGAGAAACCTCAGGATGTTTTACTGTCTGTGACCCACATATTTCATCTCCTGTAACAAATGCATGTTTCTGTGACCTTATAATTAAAAAGAATTTGAGTTTGACATTTAAATCATTGTAATGTTTTTTTAAGTCAGTATAGAAAACAGTATTGTAAAAATGATCAGTGTGGTAAAATATTTACAGGTAAACCTCATTTTGAGAAAAAATGTTTAAATATTAAAATATTTACATAAGATAATTTATATTTCAACTTCTGAAAGCTTTAGTCAATTATATAAGTAATTCCATTTCTATTTTAGGTGATTTCCATATGTGTATAATTTCACGTTTGTCAGTGAATAAATAAAACTTTCTAATAGTTGTAGAGTAAAACTTTTACTTAAAGTCACCAGTCTTTACTAACCAATGTATCACTAATGGACAACTCTTGTGTATGTAAGTTTTAATTAGAAGGAAAGTGATTAGAACTCTTTATCTTATGGAAATTTAATTTAAAAGCAAAAAGGCAATTCCAGTTTACAGTCTACATCGCCCACTTTATATATTGAAGGCAGAATAAATTAATGAAGGGTTATAATTTGAGTCATAACTGAGATGTTATCTGCTCATTAAAGATCTTGCTGTAAAACACTCTTCTAAATATCTGGAACAATGTCTTTATAGTTGCTTAAACACTGACAGTCAAATCACAGATTGAAGGAGGTATTCCTGTGGAATCAATCTTAGCTATAAACTAACTTTTAATACTTAAAAAAAAGTATGTGTAAAACCTTTAGTTGGCTCATTTTAACTACATGTCTTTTTTTTTTTTTTTTAATTCATTTGACTGCACCAGGTCTTTGGAGAAGGTGATGGCACCCCACTCCAGTACTCTTGCCTGGAAAATCACATGGACGGAGGAGCCTGGTAGGCTGCAGTCCATGGGGTCGCAAAGAGTCGGGCACGACTGAGCAACTTCGCTTTCAGTTTTCACTTTTCATGCATTGGAGAAGGAAATGGCAACCCACTCCAGTGTTCTTGCCTGGAGAATCCCAGGGACGGGGGAGCCTGGTGGGCTGCCGTCTATGGGGTCACACAGAGTCAGACACGACTGAAGCAACTTAGCAGCAGCAGCACCAGGTCTTAGTTGCGGCATGTGGGATATAGTTCCCTGACCAGGGATCGAACTTGGACCCCTTGCATTGGGAGCCTGAAGTCTTAGCCACTGGACCACCAGGGAAGTTCCAGTGAATGTTTTTGTATAGACTGGTTGAAAGAATAAAATACACATTCAAAAAAAAAAAAAAAAACCCACAAAAAACTTAAAAGTTCTCTTTGAAGTGACAGGATTTCTGAATGGCTTACGGTCATATTTCTTGTGAGATTATAATAAGGTAATAAAACTCAATTGAAAACATATGATTGAAAATATGATTTAACTTGAATATAGATATCTTAGAAATATGTTGAAAGTTCTGAATTTGAACTAAAGAAAAAGCAAGGTCAAACATGGATCTAAACATGTAAATATTGAAAAAAAATCAAATTAGGCTGGAATTTTTAAAAGTCAATTAAACAGAAATTTTAAGCTCATGCTACATAAACACAACGCTAAATGTTAGTTGCACAGTTGTGTTTGACTCTTTGTGATCCCATGGACTGCAGCCTGCCCAGCTCCTCTGTCCATGGAATTCTCCAGGCAAGAGTACTGGAGTGGGTTGCCATTTCCTTCTCCAGGGGATCTTCCCAACCCAGGAATCAAACCAAGATCTCCTGCATTGCAGGCAGATTCTTTACCAACTAAGCCACTAGCTAAAGCAGCCACTTTTGAGAAAACATATGAAGAAATAGTCACATAACAATTGTATGCTTCCATTTTCCCCAAATCTTTTCAAGGGTAATTCCTCTCTTTCATTTCAGTATCAAAGAAATTAAAGGTAGGGTCATCAATAGAAGAGGGTGGGTGAAGGTTGTGAGGGGTTAATTTGATAGAAATGTTAAAAGCTTGATGAGACAAATGGACATGAAGCAGTTATTCTGGAGAGTGGGGAAGGAACATTCTAGGGAATGGTAGCTCAGCATCCCTTTGGTCATTTGCATTCTTGAACTCAGAGTGTTCAGTCAGTACAGTGTACTTTTCCACTGATAGCTGCTCTGGAGCAGAGTGGAGGAAGCCAAGGACTGTATCTGACAAGGACTGGGGTTTTTCTGGATAACACAATGCAGAGAGGGAAAGACTAAGAGAGCTAATGAATACTCATAAAGGTGTGTTTAGATTGATGAATCACAGAATCAAGCTGAGTATTAGAAAGATATTTAGATAAAAGGATTACTGTTCTCAATAAAGGGAAACAATTAAAGGAGTAAAAGTATTATGGTATGTGAGATGGAAGGATGAAGATGGCAGCCAAAGAGAAAGATGCCTGAAAATGAGATTTTGAGGGTGAGGTAAGTGAAGACAAGGTCAAGGTCATGGCTATAGGAGTGGGTTACAGAGGAGAGGAGAAGATAAAGAGCTGAAAAGGGTTTTGGTTGGGTCATCCACATGCATACTGAGAGCCAAGGAAAGTGTGGGGGAGACTACAATCATCCAGACGTAGGAGTCTTCAATGAACAAGAAGAGATGAACAATGGGAAGCCTGGGGGTGGCAGGAGAAGAGTTGTACAGTTTGATGCCATAAATTCCAAACTTAAATCCCATTTCTTTAAAAAGGATTTCTCTAACCATTAATATTCATGCTCTCCCACATTAGTCTATTTATTTTCTTTATAGTACATCATATCACTTATCATTTACTTCTTAAGTTTGTATGGACAGTGAAAATGTTAGTCGCTCAGTTGTGTCAGACTCTCTGCAGGAGAGACTGACTCCCACGTGTCAGACTCCCATGGACGCAGGCTCCCCAAGGAGCCTCCCAGGCTCCTTTGTTCATGGAATTCTCCAGCACAGAATATGGAGTGGGTAACCATTCCCTTCTCCAGGGGATTTTCCCAACCCAGGGATAGAACCCGAGTCTCCTGCATTGCAGGCAGATTCTTCACCATCTGAGCCACCAGGGAAGTGTTTGTCTGCAGGGATCCCTCACCAAAATGGAAACCTACTGAGAGCATGACCTTGTCATGTTGGTCATCACTACCTCCTGGAGACCTAGAATAGTAATGGTCACATCTTAGGCATTGCTGACTGAGTAAAACAAATGAATAGATGAATGAAACTATTGATTAGGCTTTACAATGTGTCATGAGCTATGCTAATTGTTAAGGAAAAGACAAAGATTTCTAATATTATTAGTTTTCTTTCGGAAGCTTTTATTCCATAGGAAAGCTTAGTTTTTGAAATGGGTGAAAACACTAGGAAATATCTGACATGTACCCTATGTGTGATACAAACTGTTGTTTTCAAAGGTACAAGTCAGGTGGTCCCCCTGTTTTGACTCAAATGTCACATCTTGAAGGAGGCCTCCCTACTCACCCTCTAGACTCGGTCAGGTGCCCTGTTACATCTTGTCATCATATCTTCAACCTTTATCACAAGATAACTTAAATAACTATATAATTGACCTTTAAATGTGTGTTTTCCCTCTGAACATGTAAGCTCCATGAGGAGAGGAAGCTTCTACCTTTTCTAACACTGTCACCTCAGATCCTATTCACAGATGACCAGAGTAACCCTTTCATAGGACAAATACCCTAATGACAGAGCAACGTGCAAGAAATGTCATACAAATGACAGAGATTTCCTTAAGATTCGCTGACAAAGCAGGCACACAATTCTGGATCTCGTGTTGTACAACACCCTCTCAGCCAACAAATTTATCAAGCTCTACAACCAGCTCTTTCAGTTTCATGTGAAAATTAGAGGATTGGGTATTATTTCTATATTACATATTTGGGCCTTATTTATACAGTTGTTTTGTTTGGGAAAGACTAGTAGAAATGATTATTTAATGCAGATTTTACCTACTCCATTTCTAGCCAACAATATCTCATTCTTAGAATTCATGTATTCATGATTCCTTTTCTAATGATCTCAGTGGGCGACTTATTCTATGGTTTATTTTTCTTCTGCCTTACTGAAAGGCCAAGTAGCTATAAATCCTGTGGACAATTGCTGTTCCTCCCGCTACCAGGCAGTTAGGTGAAGGCAGATGACATAGTGGATCATATTAACAAGGCAGCCAGAATCCATTAGCTTTTTGGTAAATTTTCCAGCACAATCTAGACAGTGGATACACTTGCTATGGGGTTTAGTTCTCTCAATGTTATTGCTTGTATAACAGAGTGATTTCTATCATTATCACGAAATACTTTCCAGTGACCATCATTATGTTCTTTGATACAGCTTAATGAGCTTTTGAGGCTTTGTCTACACATTCTTGAAATCAAGTACAGTTTTATTTGCTTATGTTATATTCCTTTTTAGTAAAGCAAACTTGTGAAGCTGAAAATATCCCTGTCATTCTCACAGACAATTAGTTGGGATTATTACTTGTGCATATCCTTTCTGGAGGGGTTGGTAATATCTACCAAGTTTTTAAATGTTCATACAGTTTGACTTTGCAATTTCACTTCTAGGAAATAGTCCTAGAAAAATGGTGTTAGCTTTGTACAAAAAATGTACATATAAGGATGTTCACTGCAACCACTTGAAATAGGGGAAAAAAACCTGAAAACAACTTCCACATCTATTCATAGAGAAGAGTTAAATAAATTGATACATTTACGCATACATAGAAAATGCTATGCAGTTCTCCGGAATGAGACAGAACTAAATGTACTGACTGAAAGAACTACAACTTTTAGTAAGTAAAAATAAATCACAAGATAATAAGTATGTTATCCCATTTGCACACCAAGGGAGTGTATACGTTCAGGTGTGTATAAACACATCAAACAGTAATAGTTGTTACCTCTAAGGTAGGGTTTTAAACTTGAGTTCAGTGCTACTTTGTTACGGGGCTCTATCCTGTGCAGTATGGCATGACAGGAGCATCCTTGGCTTCTAGCTAATGGATACCAGTAGTCCCCATCACCCCATGGTGGGGTGACTACCCAAATGTTGCCATTGTACTGTGGGGGACAAAATCACCTCTGACTGAAACTGCTCCTACAGTGAGTGGGGTAGAAGCAATTGACTTTGAAGGGGGACTAGACAGATATACAGACACAGTTATTTATATGTCACATATAGAAGATTCCTTAAAACAAGTATTTCTTTTGTTGCTGTTAATTTTTTATAATGAATTATCATTCTCATAGGTTCACTCAGAATAGGATCACCTATGTATCCAACTAATTCTCACATTTCTTCCCCATTTTGTGAAGATACCTAAAATAATTATATAAATTTTACCAAGGAGTCTAATAAGAAAAGCTACACTTTACTGGTCTTGTAAGTATCTTAAAGCAATTTATTCTCTTCTAAAGAGTGAACTCCGGGAGTTGGTGATGGACAGGGAGGCCTGGCGTGCTGCGATTCATGCGGTCGCAAAGAGTTGGACAAGACTGAGCGACTGAACTGAAAGTAGGGATACTGAAAATTATTTCACAGGGTTTCTATGTCATGTATAATAACAGACACATTGATGTAGCCAACTTCCCCCATTCTGTTCTACAGTGTATTAGCATCTAAATTATTTAGATATAAGGGTTATTTTTGAGGAGGTTGAAATAGGCTTTATGAGAACAAGGATGCTGCCCAATCTCTTTCCCCACTATAGTCCCAGTACCTAGACCAGTGCCCTGCACAAGGCCTGAGCTCAGTATACATGTGTTAAGGAACATATCCACCTCACATTCTACACAAATTAACAACTATGTCTAATCTAAAACACTAGTTGTTGAGTGATGTATTGACTTAAGCATTTTAAAGTTATGTATACAGTTACCACAATCAGAATCAAGTAAAACTAATATAATTATCATAATCATTACTGATGAACAATAGTAGCTTAAAAATAACAAGTCTGAGATTTCATTAAGTGCATGTTACATTACAAAATTATCACAAGTGTTATTTTATATATATTTGCATAGCTTGGTAAAGGAAATTATTTGAAATGACATCACTTTTCTTTTCAAGACTAGTTATGCTGGGTGGATTCGATTCATAGAATAAGAATCAAAAAGAACTTCTGAGGTCATGCAATCTAACCTCATGTGTCAAGTAGGGATCAGATTTTGAGTAGTTTCAGGGTAACAAAAGAAAGGTGGTTATTTCATAACTCTAGATTCTCTAAAATCCATTAAGTTGTGGAAGAAATCTCAGAGAAAAATGTCCTGTCTTGGTCTAGTGCATCCTGGTTCTTATGGACCACATAATGAGTCCTCTTGGTGGTCACCTGTCTACTGCTAAATTAATAAAATCTTCTGGATCTAAAATGATGGAACAGTTCTCATGATGCTGTAGGAGATGGAATCCATATGTTTGACCTAGATGGAGTGTAGAGGAAAGTAGCTGGCACATCTGGTGATGACTGATAAGCACCACGACTGAATTAGTTTCACCAAGCCTCACCCTTCCTTGTGAAGCATCAGAAAAAAGCTCCCAAGCTATGCTGCACTGCTGAAGTTGTGGGGATCTGCTAATGCAAGTATTTATCTCCTGACCCTGTGCTCAAGAGACCCCAAGACTGCCAAGATGAGCTCCTAGCCCACTAAGGGGGCATCTTAGAGGACACCTTACCTTGGGGATCTTCCCTTGTGGTTCAGAGGACAGAGAAGGAAGCAATGAAAGCAGTCAGTGTATTGGACCTGAAATTATGTAATCTGTGTGCTTCCTGGCATTAGGCAGAACCAAAAGAAGAGAATCTGAGTCTAAGTGATAGTCATCATTTCTAATCTTTCTTTTTGTTTCTTTTATTGTGTAAATGCTAACTGACACAATTTTTAAAAATTCTAGCCATTTTAAAATCTACAATTCAGTGACATGAATTAAGTCCACAGTGTTGTACAATCATCACCGCTATCTATTTCCAGAATGATTCATCATCCCAACAGAAACTCTGCATCCTTTATGTAATAACTCCCTAGTTCCTCCTCCCCTCACTCCCTGGTAGCATCTAATCAAGTTTCTGTCTCTATGCCTTCATAAATAATACTGATTCTAACAGTACTATTTAATATTTATTTAGCACTTAGTATGTGCCAGGCACTGTGCTAAGTGTTTCACTTGAATTAGCTCACTTAGTACTCATAACCACCATAAGAGGTACTTGGTTGTTTCTCACAAAGGAGGAAGCTGAGATTAAGAAAGACGCTACTGCTCACTGAAGTACCACACAGCCTTAAGCACTGGACCTGGAAGAGTGAACTCTAGCATCCGGACTCCCAGACTCACACTTCTTGACCATGACGTTGGTCTGCCTACGTTTTGGAAACTGAGTTTGTGCTCATTCCTCTCAGTTCAGTGAAAAACGAACCATCTGACTCCAAAAAAACTTCTTTTATGGCATTTAAACTCACAGAGAAAGATGAAAAGGTATGCTCCAGTCAGTCTTTACAAGTCCAAAGAAGCTCTAGTTTTAAGCAATGCTGGCTAAAAAAGTACATCCATTAAGGTTAATTTTAAGGACTATTCTTTATTTTCTTTGTAACAACCAAAGCAAGCCAAAACTTCACCAGAATGTCTGTTGAAGTCCTCCCCATAGAACCTGTGCACAGATTTGCACAGAAACTTTTTCTGGTAATTGCCAACTGGCTCCAATTCACTACACCCCCTGCCTGTTGCTCAACTGATTGGTGTCCACTTTCAGTCTCACTTGATTCTTTTACCCATTACATTTGAGAAATTTCCCTGCTTCCCTCTCTTCATACTCCCCTTGTTGAGTCACTCAACTTGTAACTCAGAGTGTAAAATATACTCACCCCAATCCAATCTATAAGTACTGATTTATCCTTTTGTACAAATGGCAGTAGCCAAATTCATCAGAATCAGGTGAGAGATATTATTGTTATCACTATTGTTGTTCTTAAGTCCTGTCCAACTCTTTTCGGCCCTATGGACTGCAGCACTTCAGGATTCCCTGTCCTTCACTGTCTCCTGGAGTTTGCTCAAACTTATGTCCAACCAGTCCATTCTGAAGGAGATCAGCCCTGGGATTTCTTTGGAAGGAATGATGCTAAAGCTGAAACTCCAGTCCTTTGGCCACCTCATGCGAAGAGTTGACTCATTGGAAAAGACTCTGATGCTGGGAGGGATTGGGGGCAAGAGGAGAAGGGGACGAGAGAGGATGAGATGGCTGGATGGCATCACTGACTCGATGGACGTGAGTGAGTCTGGGTGAACTCCGGGAGTTGGTGATGGACAGGGAGGCCTGGTGTGCTGCGATTCATGGGGTTGCAAAGAGTCGGACACAACTGAGCGACTGATCTGATCTGGTCTGATGTCCATTGAATTGGTGATGCTCTCTAACCATCTCCTCTTCTGTTTCCCTCTTCTCCTTTTGCCTTTAATCTTTCCCATAACCAGGGTCTTTTCCAAAGAGTTGGTTCTTCGCATTTGGTGGCCAAAGTATTGCAGCTTCAGCATCAGTTCTTCCAATGAATATTCAGGGTTGATTTCTTTTAGGATTGACTGGTTTGATCTCTTTGCAGTCCAAGGGACTCTCAAGAGTCTTCTCCAGCACCACAATTTGAAAGCATCAAATCTTTGGTGCTCAGCCTTTTTATGGCCCAGCTCTCACATCCATACATGACTACTGGAAAAACTACAGCTTTGACTATACAGTCCTTTGTCGGCAAAGTGATATCTTCGGTTTTTAATATGCTGTCTGGGTGTGTCATACCTCTCCCTCCAAGAAGCAAGCACCTTTTAATTTCATGGCTGCAGTCACCATCCACAGTGATTTTGGAGCCCAAGAAAATAAAATGTCACTGCTTTCTAACATTTCCCCTTCTACTTCTATTATTGGTAGAAAGCTATTATTAGTAGGTCACCAATTAGGTTTATCCTTGTTTCCCCTATCAACCAAGAACACCTGCTTTTGTTTTAACAGATCCTCCTCCTTGTTGCAGTCAACATCGCCCATTAGGGAAGGTGACACACTGCATTTTCAAGAAAAAGACAAATACACATTTTTCCATAGTGCAGCCAAGGTTCATCACTTGAGGGACATAAGCCATATAAGTAATGCTTTGCTTAAAGTCTTAAGTGATTTTCCTTTTCAATATACTTTTTAAAAGTAAACTACTTATGAATTTAATAGTATAATCTCCTTTATCTAGATATAACAGAAATTGTTTTTTAGTCGTAAAGCAATCCATAAACTACGGGATTGATTCCCATGAAACACTGAAACTGCATAAGAGTTTAAGATCATGTTTTTGTGTTTTAAGACTAATAACAGTACAAGGTAATCTTAGAGAAGTAAAATAAAATTGGCACAATCATGGTTGTTGAGAGGAAGACAAGAATTCTCCTGGTTGGACAAATCAAGGAGAAATTCACAAAACAGTGATACCTAGATGGTAAAATAGAGCAGGGGTAATGAGCGCATGTCTGGTGCCAGGTGTAACTAATTAAATAGAAAGCCAACCATATGCCTACCATGTGACCTTGGATGCACTGGTTAACCTCACTAAGCATGGTTTTTAAAATGATCATGGAAATACCTACATATACCTCAGAGTATTGTTTTCTTGATTAAATTGAGATAACAAATGTAAAGTAATTAGCTCAATGTTTGGCATATGGTACATTTTCAATCATGACCAGCTGATGTCTTGGGAAAAAAGTAATGAAAGTGTCAGTCACTCAGTTGTGTCTGACTGTTTGTGACCCCATGGACTGTAGCCTGCCAGGCTCCTCTGTCCATGGAATTCTCCAGGCAAGAATACTGGAGTGGGTAGCCATTCCCTTCTCCAGAGGAATCTTCCCAACCCAGGGATTGAACCTGGGTCTCCTGCATAGGCAGGCGGGTTCTTTACCACTGAGCCACCAGGGAAGCTGATGTGTTAGGAAATTTTAAAAGGCAGTCCCAAATAACAATTGAAATAGTTTTTATATAACAGGACAGTGGGATATATAATAACAGTGGAAAAAAATTTTGCTTTAGGAAAATGTCCTGATGACCACTTTGGGTATAAAAGTGCTACTCCATCTTTCAAAGTAGGGAGGAGAGGAAAGTAGGGGGGATAGAAAGAAGAATTTAAAGGTTTAAACTCAAGGGAGGATAAGGATCTCAGGAAAAAGAAGGATCTAGAAGGAACAGAAGTATGATGCCAGGACTTTAGAGCAGGAAATATCTTTCCTGGGGAGAATGGACTCTGCAAGAATGAATCTTAGGGTGAGAAGTCTTTATAATATTAAGAGCCCCTTCAGAAGAAAAAAGGTTTACCAAAAAACATAATTATTGCTTATTTTACAAAAATATATGACCAAGTAAGCACATTGCTAGGGCTCTTTCTGAGGCCTTGAAAGAAGGAAGCATGGTCAGATAAATACAGCTTAAGCTTTACTGGCTTAACAAAGAATCTGCCTCTGACTCTATGGCAAGCAATAGTCAAAGGATTGTCCAAAAAATGGGATCTCGATTTAATTTTGGGTTTTGGCCTTGCTTTGTTATTTAGGTCTCAGCCTTTATGATCAAAACTGTAGTTAACATTCTGCTATATGGTATCTGTACTGGTGTTACTTTGAGGGGAATGAAGGACATGAAAGGAGATGATTTGTGCCAGGTCAAGGTGATTCCAATATGGAGGAAAGGAAGCACTCAGGATCCAGGTAACAAGAGGGAAGCACGCTGTCATGTACTGCAAAATGTCCAAGTAGAAATACAGAGTAGCCCTTTGGAATGTGGCAGTTAAGCTGTGGAGGAGGATGCCTTTTGATGACTTGAAGGTAGCTGGGTTCCACACAGGAGATAGTGCTAAGAAAGAGGTCAAGGGTGTAATTTAAGCTCCTCATTTAGGAGATGAAACAAGGAAACAGTTGCAAACAAAGGCAGTCAGAGAGGCAGAAAAGGAAGGGCACTAAGAGCTCACGTACGTGGAGGCTGCCAAGTGGGGCACCAAGTGTAGCATTTACTGACGGGCTTTAGATTTATGTCACCCTGTGCTTAACTCCAAGGTCTTCGATTGAATAGCTATGTCACCTTGGGCAATTCACTTACTTCTCTATCTTTTCCCCCCAAAATGTGAGTCATAACATCTATAACATAAGGCTGTTGCAATATGGACAGTCTGGAGAAATGTCATGTCAAGGAAACCAAAAACAAAAGGTGGGGGCGGGGGAGAGACTGCTTGAAAGAATTTGTTGCAGGAAGATCAAGAAACCTGAACATATTAGAAACAGTGGTTAAGAGGTTACATTTGATTTCCAGAAGGGTCATCTAGTAGTGGGGTGAGGTACAAGGTAAACAAGCACAATGAATGTACAACGAACTCCTTCCATCAATTCGCCTTTCAAGAATGCAAATGAGAATAAAGATTTGATTGATCTCAGATAATATGCTTATGAATTTATCAATAATTTCAACTAAATCTGAGAATTCTTCCCATTCTGCTCCTATATAAGCTAAAATTCATTGATTGATTTTAATCTAATTGATTTTAGTCACTAAATACTGCCTCTCTTTCAGTGCAGGGTACAAAATTATCTGTAAATAGAGATTCAACACCCTTTGGTTTGTAATTTAGTTTTGTGATTTACGGAAAGAGTCCCCTTCCCATTATTCACAGAGTAAAGGTTATGACATCCTGTAATTTGAAACTTACTTTTGATTCTTGGCATTCAGAACTATTTATAGGCCTCTGTGTTTAATTTCTTTTTATTCTAAATGGTCAAAACCAGGAAGATTATAATGTCATGTTTATGGATTCCATCAGACTGATTGACTTTCAAGCAAAAAAGAAATACAAACAATTGCAGTTAACTGATTTTATTTTCCTTGAATTAAACATTTCTAATGAGAATAATGTCACAAAAATATACTTGGCTCTGCATAAAAAGAAAAAAAAAGTAAGGTTAATTTTAAGGCGAGGTTGGACCTTTTAAAATCTGAAAGAAAACATGCTTGAGTGATTGATTTATATTTTAAAGGCTTCTCAAAGCAAATGAAAACATCTCATCTAAGAAAGAGAAGAAAGAGTTCCACATCTCTTTAACTCGTTTTGTTAAGGCTTCTGATTAAACAAGAGGTCAAAGTTCACTCTTACTCAGCTTTATAATTACCTTCAGACTGAATACTGAGAAAATTGGCAATAAAAACCCTGTCTAATACTGTAGAGTGTACTTTTCACACATTTAATCAGTTGTTTGCTTGCCTTCCAGGCCCCACCAGGAAGAGTCTATCATGAAGCTTTCCAGGTAAATTACAACTTCAGGGTTACAGCTCCAGAATTCACTCTTCTTGAGAGCAATTTCTTCCAGGGTTACCATATCAGATAAGATTAGTAGTTAGCAATCACTTAAAAAGTATTACTATTATTTTTGTTTCCATCTGTACTTTCCCTGTCATTTAGGTAAAATGCTCCCCTGTACGTTAGATAGAGATACAAACTCCCAAGAGGAAAAAACCTGCATTTTACATTCTGCATCTTCATATGCACATCATGTTGTACTATGAGTGCCTGGAACTTAATAAATATTTAATTTAGGTAATTTGGCTTCTGTATTCCACAAAGTTGGCTGCCATTTTTGAAAGCATTTAATCATCTTTATGGTGCAATAGAGGCCAAATATCAGAGCAAAAAGACCACAGGTCATTTTAATTCATCAGCCCTGGGTATGATTTCTTATTTCCCCACTTTATTGGCTGTATAGCCCAGAAAAAATTTACTTAATCTTTTTGAATCTCAGTTTCTACATCTGATAACACTAACTTCTCTAGGGGGTATTGTAGAGGTTAAGGGGTAAGGTCATAATAATAACTAACATACACTGAGACCCATGTGGAAATTCTCTAGGCTTTAAGTGCTTCTAACATTTGGTAATCTAGACTCCATGTTCACTTTCATATGATTTTTGTGATCAGTGTATTTCTTTTGGAACTCCAAGTTGTCTCCGGGTAAATTTGCTAGTTTTTTTCATATTACAGCTACACATAATATCCTAAATTCACATACTAGTTTAGCTCTTCAAGTATTTAAGAAGAGTTTGCATATTACCTTTTCTTTTGTTTTCTTTTTCTCCATCTCGTGGTTAAACATTGAGAGTTTTTGAACTATCCTCTATATCTGCCAAGGCTTTCATCTCCCAGGTAAACTTTCCCTCATCAAACTCCCATTTTCCAATAATTTCTTACATCTGTTGGCCACAGTGAATATAATATTCCACCATGCAATAAGAAATACAGAATTCATGGAGACAGTTACTTATGCCTTAGGATTTCAAGGTACTCAGCTGGAATTAGCTGAGCTATTTCAAATCCTATAAGATGTTGTTTAAATGCCATACTCAACGTGTCAGCAAATTTGGAAACTCAGCAGTGGCCACAGGTCTGGAAAAGGTCAGTTTTCCTTCCAATCCCAAAGAAAGGTAATGCCAAAGAATATTCAAACTATCATACAATTGCACTCATTTGACATGCTAGCAAAGTAATACTCAAAATCCTTCAAGCTAGGCTTCAGCAGTACACGAACCAATAAATTCCAGATGTAAAAGTTGGATTTAGAAAAGGCAGAAGAACAAGAGATCAAATTGCCAATATCTGGTGGATCATCGAAAAAGCAAGAGAGTTCCAGAAAAACATCTCCTTTTGCTTTATTGACTACACCAAAGCCTCTGACTGTGTGGATCACACCAAACTGTGGAAAATTCTTAAAGAGATGGGAACACCAGACCACCTGACCTGCCTCCTGAGAAATCTGTATGCAGGTCAAGAAGCAACAGTTAGAACCAGATATGGAACAATGGAATGGTTCAAAATTACAAAAAGAATATATCAAGGCTGTATATTTTCATCCTGCTTACTTAAATTAAATGCAAAGTACAATATGCAAAATGCCAAGCTGGATGAAGCACAAGCTGAAATCAAGACTGTTGGGAGAATAATCAACAGTCTCAGATATAGAGATGCTGCTGCTGCTAAGTTGCTTCAGTCATGTCTGACTCTGTGCGACCCCATAGACAGCAGCCCACCAGGCTCCTCTGTCCCTGGGATTCTCCAGGCAAGAATAGTGGAGTGGGTTGCCATTTCCTTCTCTAATGCATGAAAGTGAAAAGTGAAAATGAAGTCACTCAGTGTGTCCGACTCTTTGCGACCCCATGGACTGTAGCCTACCAGGCTCCTCCATCCATGGGATTTTCCAGGCAAGAGTACTGGAGTGGGTTAACATTTCCTTCTCCAGATATGGAAATGACACCACCCAAATGGCAGAAAGTGAAGAGGAACTGAAGAACCTCTTGAAGAATGTGAAAGAGGAGAGTAGAAATGTTGGCTTAAGACTTAACATTCAAAAAACTAAGATCATGGCATCCGGTCCCATCACTCCATGGTAAATAGATGGAGAAATAATGGAAACAGTGATAGACTTTTATTTTGGGGGCTCCAAAATCACTGCAGATGGTGACTGCAGCCATGAAATTAAAAGATGCTTGCTCCTTGGAAGAAAAGCTCTGCCTAACCTAGACAGCATATTAAAAAGCAGAGACATTACTTTGCTGACAAAGGTCCGTCTAGTCAAGGCTATGGTTTTTCCAGTGGTCATGTATGGATGTGAGAGTTGAACTATAAAGAAAGCTGAGCGCCGAAGAATTGATGCTTTTGAACTGTGGTGTTGGAGAGGACTCTTGAAAGTCCCTTGGACTGTAAGGAGATCCAACCAGTCCATGCTAAAGGAAATCAGTCCTGAATATTCATTGAAGGACTGATGCTGAAGCTGAAACTCCAATACTTTGGTCACCTGATGCAACAAACTGATTCACTGGAAGAGACCCTGATGCTGGGAAAGATTGAAGGCGGGAGAAGGGGAAGACAGAGGATGAGATGGTTGGATGGCATCACTGACTCAATGGACGTGAGTTTGAGCAAGCTCTGGGAATTGGGGAAAGACAGGGAAGTCTGGCATGCTGCAGTCCATGGGGTTACAAAGAGTTGGACATGACTGAGCAACTAAACTGAACTGAAGAGGAACTAAAGAGCCTCTTGATAAGGGTTAAAAAGAAGAGTGAAAAAGCTGGCTTAAAACTCAACAGTCAAAAAACTAAGATCATGGTATCCAGTCCCATCACTTCATGGCAAATCGATGGGAGAAAAGCAGAAAGAGTGACAGACTTTATTTTCTTGAGCTCCAAAAACACTGTGGATGGTGCTGCAGCCATGAAATTAGAAGACACTTGCTCCTTGGAACAAAAGCTATGACAAATCCAGACAGTATATTAAAAAGCAAAGACATCACCTTGCCAACAAAGGTCCATCTAGTCAAAGCTATGGCTTTCCAGTAATCATGTATGCCTGAACACTGAAGAATTGATGCTTTTTAACTGTGGTGCTGGAGAAGATTCTTAAGAGTCCCTTGGACAACAAGGAGATCAAACCCGTCAACCCCAGAGGAATTCATTGGGAGGACTGATGCTGAAGCTGAAGCTCCAATATTTTGATGTGCTAGCCATTTGATGTGCTAGAGCTGACTCTAGCCATTTGATGTGCTAGAGCTGACTCAGTGGAAAAGACCCTGACATGGGAAAGACTGAGGGCAGGAGGAGAAAGGGGCAACAGAGGATGAGATGGTTGGATGGCAGCACTGACTCAATGGACATTAGTTTGAGCAAACTCCGGGAGATACTGAAAGACAGGGAAGCCTGGTGCACTGCAGTCCATGAGGTTGCAAAGAGTCGGATGCCACTTAGTGACTGAACAACTACAAATTACTTGTATTAGTTTTTATGCTCTGTTTCTAACACAGACTTAGTGTATACTTTCTTTTAGAAGTAGCACAATATACTTTTTCTCATACTTAAATTGGATCAGTGGTCAAGGACAGCATGAAACTGTTAAAGTTGGTTTCCTCAATCTTGGACAGTTGTTTTTTCTAACCCAAATGCAAGTCTGTTTATATTTTATTAATATTCATTGAATGCCTACTATATGCAAAGCATGATGCTGAGCCCCATGAAAAACAAAAAATTGTAGGTTTCCTTTCTACTCTTGAGGAACCAGTAGGAGGAAATAGGGAAAAGGGGACAGAGAGAAAGAAGAACAGTAAAAGAAAAGAAGAAAGTCAAATGGTAGGATAATGAATGTGGGCCCAAGATGTAAGAGATCAGAATTATGACTCTAAAATTGAACTGCTGGTAGAAGCAGTGTGTCCTTATTTGAAAGCTGAAAAGTAGGACAGCTACAGGAAGTGCTTTTAAATGTTTGTTAAATGTCATACGGGTATTTCAATCCTCTTGTTCCTACAGTCTGAGTAGTTTTGAATCTCGGTTCTGTTTTTTGCCATATTAGCTACCTTTCTCAATCTATGTCATTTGCAAATTTGATTCATCTCCTTTGACTTGAGTATATACCCATACATTTGATATTTACCTTTGTCTCTGTGCACTAACAGTTTAGTTTAAATCTAAAAATAAATGACCTAGACTATATTTCATTCTCTCAAAAAACAGCAGAGTTCTTAAGGGAGAGTCACTTGTCATCTGCATAAAGTTGACTGTTATGGTTATGTTGTACCTAAATCCCAGTGGCTTCTTCCATAAAGCTTCCATAAAGAAAGAAATGGAAACTAGCCATGGATAAGAACCCTCCAGAAAGAAGTACAGACTCTCTTTAGGCACACCAGAAATTGGGTGAAAAGAAAGAAGCAGCTACGTCCACAGTTCAATTCCAAGTAGAATATTTCCCTCATGCGCTTAGAGAAAACACCTGAAATTCTGTACCGAACTCATCTAAAACTTAAAACAGCATAAAGCTTATTTCAAGCCAAGATGGAGAGTTTGCCACTAAAAGACTAAATGGTAAAGAATCTGCCTGCAATGCAGGTGACCCGGGTTCAATCCCTGGGTCAGGAAGATCCCCTGGAGAAGGGAATGGCTACCCACTCCAGTATTCTTGCCTGGAGAATCCCATGGGCAGAAGAGCTTGGTGGGTTACAGTCCATGGGGTGGCAAAGAATCAGAAACGACTGAGTGACTAACACTTTCATCACTTTTTTTTTTCCTTGAGAGTACTAAACGTGCTGCAATCCATGGGGGCACAAAGAGTCAGACACGATTGAGCAATTGAACTGAACTGAACTGAAGTCTGAGATAGCTGTTTGCCTCTTTGTGCTGTGTGGTGCTCACTCGCTTCAGTCACATCCAATTCTTTGCAACCCCATGGACTGTAGCCCACCAGGTTCCTCTGTCCAGGGGATTTTCTGAGCAAGAATACTGTAGTGGGTTACAATGCCTTCCTCTAGGGGATCTTCCTGACCCTGGATGGAACCCGAGTCTTCTGCCTCTCCTGCATTGCGGGCAGATTCTTTACTGCTGAGCCTCCTGGGACGCCTATTTGTGTCTTTACCACTTTCAAAAGTCTCTCCAAGATATCCAGCTCATACCTCCTTATATTTCCAATGAACAGAAGTTCATCAGCTTATGTATGTAAATAAAATTAGAATATATGAAGGATAAAGTACTAGAACTTTCCCAACCAAAGTATGAGGGTACCCAAAGAAAAAGAAAGATCTTTTTTTTTTTTTTTAAAGAAAGATCTTATACCCAGGAAGTGCATTGCTATTAGTGACCCCAGAGTTACAAATTAAAACTGTACTTACGTGAGGGATAGCAGGCTTCTGTAACACTGACTTTCCTATTTGAATCACTGTCTCTAATGAAAATGTATCAATACTATGAGTTCCAAAGCATATTGTTAAGGGGGGAAGAAAAGCAGTGATTAGGGAAGAGATACAAAGGAAATTTACTTTTCATTATATGTTCTTTGTTCTTTGAAATTTTATACCAGGTAGGTACCTATATTGCTGATTCAAGATATTAATGATGTATTCAGTTAATTGATTTTAGAATAATATCAAAGAAAAATCTAAAAAATAATTTGGTTTGCTTTGAATAAAAGAAATAAGAGGGGATATATGGATACTAGGAACTCAAGTTTATAATCAAATATAAGTTATATTCAAATGTGATCCCATGAAAATATTATCAATATTTTTAAAGCAAAAGTGGAGCTCTGTTCCAAATTTCTAAATTTTATTTCTGGAGACCAGCCTTCTAATAGCTTGAAATGTACTTTTTTCTCCCCTTACATTAACTCCATGACATGTCTTCACTTCTAGTGTTAATTAGGTAGGCCTTACAATAAAACAGTTTGAAAAATTTCCCCATCAGAGTTGTTATCTATTATACATGACTAATACATGGCAAGAGTAAGATTTTTTTTTTCCAATTAACCTGAAGGACTTGGAAAAATGACTTTGAGATTTAACATTGAGAACTTTTAACTACTTTTTGAATAGTACAAAAACTTAAATTTCCATAAAATATTATTTTTTAAAGATTAGCATTAGAATTAAAATAAAGCAATTATAAGCAAATGTGAAGAATGCAAATTCCTAAATTAAACATTTAAAACCATTGAAATGTGGTAAAATTATACTTAGAGCAGGTTTATAAATAAATCAAGAAAACAAAGTATTTCTTATTTTTAACCCTTATTTTATAACATCTCAGGGTACATGCAGCCAATTTAAGGACATTTAAAAGCTTCAGATAACTTTGTATGTAAATTTTACTTAAAATGTATAATAGAAACACAACAAATGCGATTTATTGAGAGCTCACCACATCTAAGACATGGGGTGGTGTGCCCTGTTAATGTTACTTCTTTTAATTTCCAGAACAACCCATGAGGTAGGTTTTATTATCTTAATTTTATACACATAAAGATTAAGGCATAGGAAAATGAAGTAATATAGAAAAGATCACACAGCTGGTCAAGAGTAGAGCTAGAACCTTGCCGATGTTACTCTGATTCTAATTTTTATATTTTTGACCATTCTGTTAAATGCTTCAAGGAGAAACAAGGTTTGGCAAACATTAGAAAATTAAAAGGATTATTTAAAAGAGGTCAAGGATCACCAACATAAAGAAAAGACATGTCTTAAGCACCTAAGCTAACTCATATACAGGTATGGTCAAAAAGCTTTTGAAGGGAGTTTTGTTCTTAATTTGGTGACAGGAAAAAGTAACACTGGCATCTAAATTCATCCTAAGCTCATTAATATACATTCATTCATCAAATGTAATTCATTCACTTTTATCAGTAGAAACCAATAAGATCACTTAGATCTCGGCAAGTATGATTGGAGTCTCCACCTTAGGCAGATTAATGGATACCTGGAAAAGGCAGATGAGAAGAGGGCAGCAGAGGATAAGATGGTTAGATAGCATCACAGACTCAATGGCCATGAATTTCAGCAAACTCCAGGAGACAGTGGAGGACAGAGGAGCCTGGCATGTTGCAACCATGGGGTAACAAAGAGTCAGACATGACTTAGTGACTGAAAACAATCACCACAGGTCTGTTCCCACATTACAAATGCCACTGAAATATCTGCTCTGTGTCTTGTCTCTTCCACTGAGAAATTCAGATCTGGAAAGGTGACTTTAATAGACATTGAGAAGGATCAGAAATTGAACTTCCTTCTTCACAAGTTTTTACAATGAAGTTTGTTTAATGGCTTTTGTATAGGAAGTTTGTATTTGTTTAAGTAGAGGAAAATGATTAGATCTGATAGAGTGCCTGAAGAACTACAGCTGGAGGTTTGCAACACTGTAGTGATCAAGACAATCCCCAATAAAAAGAAATTCAAAAAGGCAAAATGGTTGTCTGAGGAGGCCTTACAAATAGCTAAGAAAAGAGGAGAAGTGAAAGGCAAAGGAAAAAAGCAAAGATATACACATTTGAATGTAGAATTCCAAAGAATAGCAAGGAGAGATAAGAAAGCCTTTCTCAGTGATAAATACAAAGAAATTGAGGAAAACAACAGAATGGAAAAGACTAGAGATCTATTCAAGAAAATTAGAGATACCAAGGGAATATTTCCCATAAAGATGAGCACAATAAAGGACAGAAATGGTATGGACTTAACAGAAGGAGAAGATATTAAGAAGAGGTGGCAAAAATACACAGAAACTATATAAAAAAATCTTCATGACCCAGATAACCATGATGGTGTGATCACACACCTAGACCCACACATCCTGGAATGCAAAGTCAAGTGGGCCTGAGGTAGCATCTTTACGAACAAAGCTAAATGGAGGTGACGGAATTCCAGTTGAGCTATTTCAAATCCTACAAGATGATGCTGTGAAAGTGCTGCACTCAATATGCCAGCAAATCTGGAAAACTCAGCAGTGGCCATAGGACTGGAAAAAGTCTGTTTTCATTACAATCGCAAAGAAAGGTAATGCTGAAGAATGGACAAACTACCACGGAATTGCACTCATCTCAGACTCTAGCAGAGTAATGCTCAAAATTCTTCAAGCTAGGCATCAACAGAATGTGAACCATGAACCTCCAGATGGTCAAGCTGAATTTAGAAAAGACAGGGAACCAGACATCAAATTGCCAACATCTGCTGGATCATAGAAAGAGTAAGAGAGTTCCAGAGAAACATCTACTTCTGCTTTATTGACTACACCAAAGGCTTTGACTGTGTGGATCACAACAAACTGTGGAAAATTCTTCAAGATATGGGAATACCAGACCACCTGACCTACCTCCTGAGAAATCTGTATGCAGGTCAAGAAGCAACAGTTAGAACCAGACATGAAACAACAGACTGGTTCCAAATTGGGAAAGGAGTACGTCAAGGCTGTATATTGTCACCCTGTTTGTTTAACTTATATGCAGGGTAGTACATCATGAGAAATGCCAAGCTGGATGAAGCACAAGCTGGAATCAATATTGCCAGGAGAAATCTCAATAACCTCAGATACTCAGATGATACCACCCTTATGGCAGAAAGTGAAGAATTAAAGAGCCCCTTGATAAAAGTTAAAGAGGAGAGTGAAAAGTTGGCTTAAAACTCAACATTCAGAAAACTAAGGTCATGGCATCTGGTCCCATCACTCCATGGAAAATAGAAGGGGAAACAGTGGAAACTGGCAGACTTTATCATTTTGGGCTCCAAAATCACTGCAGGTGGTGACTGCAGCCATGAAATTAAAAGACGCTTACTCCTTGGAAGAAAAGTTATGACCAACCTAGACAGTATATTAAAAAGCAGAGACATTACTTTGCCAACAAAGGTCCATCTAGTCAAGGCTATGGTTTTTCCAGTAGTCATGTATGGATGTGAGAGTTGGACCGTGAAGAAAGCTGAGCACCGAAGAATTGATGCTTTTGAACTGTGGTGTTGGAGAAGACTGTTGAGAGTCCCTTGGACTGCAAGGAGATCCAACTGGTCCATCCTAAAGGAAATCAGTCCTGAATATTCATTGGAAGGATGGAAGCTGAAACTCCAATACTTTGGCCACCTAATGGGAAGAACTGACTCATTGGAAAAGACCCTGATGCTGGGAAAGACTGAAGGCAGGAGGAGAAGGGGAAGACAGAGGATGAGACGGTTGGATGGCATCACCGACTTGACTGACGTGAGTGGAAGTCAAGCTCTGGAAGTTGGTGATGGACAGGGAAGCCTGGCATGCTGCAGTCCATGGGGTTGTAAAGAGTCAGACATGACTGAGCAACTGAATTGAACTGAACTGAGGGCAAAATGATTCAAAACAATGCTTTAAAAAAAAAAAAAAAGATCTCGGCTGTTGGTAAAGCAAAGTCATCTAAACTTTTTCTTTCTTTTAAAACTATGTTATTTCAACATTTTTATTCAAATTATTCTCTTCTCCTATGAAAAGATATACATTTTGCTAATGGAATGTCACTGTGCGTCATTTCGGTAAAAAAAAAAAATATGCTATGGCAGAAATGTTTTGAAACTTTGCTAGTTTAACAACTTCAGGAAATGTAATACAATTCGACATTAATAATAAATGCCCACTCCAGTACTCTTGCCTGGAAAATCCCATGGATGGAGGAGCCTGGTAGGCTGCAGTCCATGGGGTCGCTAAGAGTCAGACACAACTGAGCGTCCTCACTTTCACTTTTCACTTTCATGCATTGGAGAAGGAAATGGCAACCCACTCCAGTGTTCTTGCCTGGAGAATCCCAAGGATGGGGGAGCCTGGTGGGCTGCCATCTATGGGGTCGCACAGAGTTGGACACAACTGAAGCGACTCAGCAGCAGGAGCAGCATGCATACTACCAGAAAAATAACTTTACTATAAAGGAATTGAAGTATTTTTACTACCTACACTATAACAGTAATAATATGAACTTAAAAAAAAAATCAATCCACCACAACCAATTTAAAGTTACCTTGCATGTAAAGCAACATTCATATATGCCTCATGCTTCATTTATCATTTTGAAATTAGAGATATTAAAAGCTAGAAAAACACTTAGGAATACAACTAAATTTACATTCATTTAATTCTAAAGGAGATCAGCCCTGGGTGTTCTTTGGAAGGAATGATGCTAAAGCTGAAACTCCAGTACTTTGGCCACCTCATGCGAAGAGTGACTCATTGGAAAAGACTCTGATGCTGGGAGGGACTGGGGGAAGGAGGAAAAGGGGATGACAGAGGATGAGAAGGCTGGATGGCATCACCAACTCAATGGACGTGAGTCTGAGTGAACTCTGGGAGATGGTGATGGACAGGGACGCCTGGCGTGCTGCAATTCATGGGGTCACAAACAGTCGGACATGACTGAGTGACTGAACTGAACTGAACTGAATTACTCATTGAAAATAATTAAAAATTCATCTCATGTTTTGATTTGTGGTCAGGAAACCATTATTTTACACACACACACAGCCATTTAACACGAAAATGTCTGATATCCTTTTCTTTGATACTGCAGTACATTTTTTTTTTATTTAGTTTTGCCATTTGATATCACCTTTTCCCCAGTCATAAGCATTTTAATTTGATATGTCAGCAGTTACCTATAGGGGACTGTCAACTGCTTTAGAGCCCTGCTGCAAATCATGATTGAAAGATTTACTTTTAGTATAATGACAGCTTCACATATTAATTAGATCATCAGACACATGTTTGCTGAGATTTAGCAATTGAGCAATAAATACAGCATGGCAGTGATAGAGCTGTTAAACTTCAGCACATAGATTTCAAATACATTTTATTGAGTTATCCAAGAAATAATCACCCTGCTAAACCCAAGTTAAACACATGATGGAATCTTAGGATGTTTAATTAGAAATGAAGTTATGCTTTACAAGTAAGTAATCTTACAAGTGGCTAAAAAAGAAGGCCATGAAAATTAATTTTACTCAGTAAAAACATACACAAAGCCCTTTTGTGAAGTTGGTAAATGGGTTCAATCATTTCACCAATGTACACATGATGGAGAAATAGACTGAATAAATTAGGGAGGAAGGGGTTCAGAGAAGACTTTTCAACTAAAGTAATAAGGGTTGGTAAAACTCATGTACACTAAGATTACCTTTCAAGAAATCAGGAAATCCTATTACTTCCTTCTCAGAGATTCCATTGTGAGGGCTCAGTAGATAGTGACCGGAACCAGGCATTAACCTCCTTTCTAAGCTATCAGGCAGCATTCAACTACAGAAGACATTTAGGCCATTCCTATACATGGGTAACCTCGGCAATGCTGATGCTTCCCTACCTCGAGAGAGAAAAACTGTCACAGACGTCACTCCTAAAGAATGGTAGCTGAAGGGGCAGACATAACAAAAACACAGACTTAATGGGTAATGACAGCAGGATGAATTCCTGAACATATAACATGGCATGGCACCCCACTCCAGTACTTTGCCTAGAAAATCCCATGGATGGAGGAGCCTGGTAGGCTGCAGTCCATGAGGTCGTGAAGAGTCGGACACGACTGAGCGACTTCCCTTTCACTTTTCACTTTCATGCATTGGAGAAGGAAATGGCAACCCACTCCAGTGTTCTTGCCTGGAGAATCCCAGGGACGGGGGAGCCTGGTGGCTGCCGTCTGTGGGATCACACAGAGTTGGACACGACTGAAGTGACTTAGCAGCAGCAGCAGCAAGCAGAAAGGAAAGAAGGAAGGAAGGAAGAAAGGCAGGCAGGAAGGAAGGGAGCAAGGGAGGGAGTAAAGAAGGGAAGAAGGAGAAAGGAAACCCTGGAATAAGAATCAGAAGCCTTGAGTTCTACAGTGCAGGCCTGTAACTACAATTAAACACCATCTATAAGTTACTCCACAACTCTGTGCAGAAATTACCTCATTCAGTAGGTGAAAGCACAAGATCAGATGATACTGAAGGCCTCTTTAAATTACTATTTTAAAATACCCAGCAAATATGGAAGCAACCACATCATCTTTTCTTCCTCATTTATACCTTTGTTTACTTATTCAACAAAAATCTGTGGAGCACCTAATAAGGTGTAGGCCTAACACAATGTCTCAAAGATTCATAAGTGAACAAGTTATACCCTTTACCTCCATGAAACTCCATTCCTGGAGTGAAAATGAGGTGAGCAGACAGAGGGACCAGAAGGCGAAAGCGGGTAGATAAGCAGCGGTCAAACCTCAAATGTGGCATTAAGACATGTGACCTTTATCTCAAGGGCAGTGGGAGGCACTGACTTTTCTTTCGTCAGGGGTGATATGATCAGATTTGGGTTGTGGAGGTTGGACTGCACATCACTTCTCTTCTAAAGGTATTTTTGTTTTAATGGCACACTTTCTATTTATAATGATATCAACAAAGTGGTGGTGTCGGAAGGTGAGGAATTAGGATCTAACCTGGAGAAATTATTGGGACAGACACCTTGTGGCAATTATTGCTATTATACTTTTTCAGATAGGAGGCAGGAACGCCTTGCTACTCAAATAGTGAAATATGGTCCGGGTCTAAAAGATGCTATAAAGCAGAAATAAACTATGGCCCACTGTCCTGACACCAACTTTACTCAATGGTGAGCAAGTTTAATATTTTATATATGGAATAGAAATGAATGGATTTACAGGCTAAAACAAGATGTTTTGAAAAAATTTTATTTACCCTCATGGTGAGCCATTTCAGGAACTCCCTAGATTAAGGCATTGTCTCTCCCTCATCATTAGTGTATTCAGAAGAAACTTTGAAAACTTTGAAAAGCACTGATATAGATTTTTTTTTAAAGTAGAGTATGGGGTATAAAGCTCCTAGTATTCAGCTGCTAACTCTGTGACATCAGAAAAATTTAATCACTATGAACCTAATATTTTTGCTTGTAAACGAATATTAGCTCCAAGATAATGCCCCTCTTTGAGGATATCTGTGAAGAGGAAGGTGATGTGTAGTGAGTAAAAGACACTGAAGTTAACTACTCTGCCCAAGACCACGTAACAAGGAAACAGTAGAACTAGATTTCAGACCTACATCTTTCTTAAAGCCCTTGGCTTTTATAGACAGTTACTTAGAGCATTGCCTTTCTTTGGGATTGGAATAAAAACTGACCTTTTCCAGTCCTGTGGCCACTGCTGAGTTTTCCAAATTTGCTGGCACATTGAGTGCAGCACTTTCACAGCATCATCTTATAGGATTTGAAATAGTTCAACTGGAATTCCATCACCGCCACTAGCTTTGTTCATAGTGATGCTACTTCAGGCCCACTTGACTTCCCATTCCAGGATGTCTGGCTTTAGGTGAGTGATCACACCATCATGATTGTCTGGGTCGTGAAGATCTTTTTTGTACAGTTCTTCTGTGTATTCTTGCCACCTCTTCTTAATATCTTCTGCTTCTGTTAGATTCATACTATTTCTGTCCTTTATTGAGCCCATCATTGCATGAAATGTACCCTTGGTATCTCTAATTTTCTTGAAGAGATCTCTAGTCTTTCCCATTCTATTGCTTTTCTCTATTTCTTTGCACTGATCGCTGAGGAAGGCTTTCTTATTTCTCCTTGCTATTCTTTGGAACTCTGCATTCAGATGCTTATATCTTTCCTTTTCTCCTTTGCTTTTCACTTCTCTTCTTTTCACAGCTATTTGTAAGGCCTCCTCAGACAGCCATTTTGCTTTTTTGCATTTCTTTTTCTTGGGGATGGTCTTGATCCCTGTCTCCTGTACAATGTCATGAACCTCCATGCATAGTTCTTCAGGCACTCTATCTATCAGATCTAGTCCCTTAAATCTATTTCTTACTTCCACTGTATAATCATAAGGGATTTGATTTAGGTCATATCTGAATGGTCTAGTGGTTTTCCCTACTTTCTTCAATTTAAGTCTGAATTTGGCAATAAGGAGTTCATGATCTGAGCCACAGTCAGCTTCTGGTCTTGTTTTTGCTGACTGTATAGAGCTTCTCCATCTTTGGCTGCAAAGAATATAACCAATCTGATTTCAGTGTCGACCATTTGGTGATGTCCATGTGTAGAGTCTTCTCTTGTGTTGTTGAAAGAGGGTGTTTGCTATGACTAGTGCGTTCTCTTGGCAACTCTATTAGACTTTGCCCTGCTTCATTCTGTACTCCAAGGCCAAATTTGCCTGTTATTCCAGGTATTTCTTGACTTTCTACTTTTGCATTCCAGTCCCCTATAATGAAAAGGGCATTTTTGGGGGGTGTTAATTCTAAAAGGTCTTGTAGGTCTTCATAGAACCATTCAGGTTCAGCTTCTTCAGCATTACTGGTCAGGGCATAGACCTGGATTACCATGATATTGAATGGTTTGCCTTGGAAACGAACAGAGATCATTCTGTCGTTTTTGAGATTGCATCCAAGTACTGCATTTTGGACTCTTTTGTTGACCATGATGGCTACTCCATTTCTTCTGAGGGATTCCTGCCCACAGTAGTAGATATAATGGTCATCTGAGTTAAATTCACCCATTCCAGTACATTTTAGTTCACTGATTTCTAGAATGTCGACGTTCACTCTTGCCATCTCCTCTTTGACCACTTCCAATTTGCCTTGATTCATGGACCTAACATTCCAGGTTCCTATGCAATACTGGTCTTTATAGCATCGGACCTTGCTTCTATCACCAGTCACATCCACAACTGGGTATTGTTTTTGCTTTGGCTCCATCCCTTCATTCTTTCTGGAGTTATTTCTCCACTGATCTCCAGTAGCATATTGGGTACCTACTGACCTGGGGAGTTCCTCTTTCAGTATCCTATCATTTTGCCTTTTCATACTGTTCATGGGGTTCTTAAGGTAAGAATACTAAAGTGGTTTGCCATTTCCTTCTCCAGTGGACCACATTCTGTCAGACCTCTCCACCATGAACCATCTCACATGCTAGCAGACTAATGCTCAAAATTCTCCAAGTTCACAGCAATACGTGAACCGAGAAACGCTGAGCTGGAAGAAGCACAAGCTGGAATTAAGATTGCCGGGAGAAATATCAATAATCTCCGATATGCAGATGACACCACCCTTATGGCAGAAAATGAAGAAGAACTAAAGAACACCTTGATGAAAGTGAAAGAGGAGAGTGAAAAAATTGGCTTAAATCTCAACATTCAGAAAATGAAGATCATGGCATCTGGTCCCATCACTTCATGGCAAATAGGTGGGGAAACAGTGAAAACAGTGGCTAACTTTATTTTTCTGGACTCCAAAATCACTGCAGATGGTGATTGCAGCCATGAAATTAAAAGACGCTTACTCCTTGGAAGGAATGTTATGACTAACCTAGACAGCATATTGAAAAGCACAGACATTACTTTGTCAACAAAGGTCCATCTAGTCAAGGCTATGGTTGTTCCAGTAGTCATGTATGGATGTCAGAGTTAGACTATAAAGAAAGCTGAGCACCAGAGAATTGATGCTTTTGAACTTTGGTGTTGTAGAAGACTTTTGCGAGTCCCTTGGACTGCAAGGAGATCCAACCAGTCTATCCTAAAGATCAGTCCTAGATGTTCTTTGGAAGGACTGATGTTGAAGCTGAAAATCCAATACTTTGGCCACTTGATGCGAAGGGCTGACTCATTTGAAAAGACCCTTATATTGGGAAAGATTGAGGGCAGGAGGAGAAGGGGATGACAGAGGATGAGATGGTTAGATAGCATCACCAACTCAATGGACATGAGTTTGGGTAAACTCCGGGTGTTGGTGATGGACAGGGAGGCCTGGCGTGCTGTGGCTCATGGGTCGCAAAGCATAGGTCATGACTGAGCAACTGAACCGAACTTAGAGCAAGTGTGAGACTCTCCTCTTATAGACTGAAAGTTCAAGGATAATTATATAGAGAAAACTAAATATTCTGTTGCATTATTTTTAACTCCAGTTTTAAATTTTACATTGCTCATATTAATCTTATGCCATTTCACACTTTCACAATCTCTCCAAATAATTTTTTTTTAGTGGCGGAATGATATGCAGGATTGAGCACGGTCATTTTTCATCCCAGATTTTCTGGGACAGTCTTTATTTCAAAAATACACACCACCGAAATGCTCTGAAGAAGCCACTATTTCACTAACCAGATTCTGCACCAGAAACAGCATAAAATACTGTAGTATTCAAGGGACACAGTCAGTACAGGAGTTAATGTACAGGAGAATTACAATGTACCTTGATACATGTGTGTGGGGGGGAGAGTTACTAGTAGAGAACATGGGATAGAAGCATTGTAGAACCACTGCACTGGAAGTCTTTGATTTTGAGCTAGTAAATCCAAGATAGTTAATTATCAGAAATCTGTAGTTAATAAGCTCTGTGAATGATTCACATGCATGCTGAGTTTTGGAACTCCTGATTTAAGAAATGATCTCCTTAAGAAAGAGCCCCATATATCAAGGATAGTCACTAGGCATTTTCTGTTAGAGATATTTGTAACCCATTGGTCACTGAAGTTTGAAAAGAACCACTTAGACGTATTTGCAGAAACAAAGGATGTAGTGATGCAGTCCTTTCGTGAGCAACCTTCTGTGTATAGTGGCAGTACTTATTCAGCAAAATTTTCACTTCCCAAGTGGACCAGAGCATTTTCTGTCTTACATTTTGATTGATGTGTTTATTAAACCAGATGACTGCAAGAGGGATGGAGATGGGACATTCACTGCGTCTATTGCACAGAGATTTATGAAAAGCAATGGGAGGCAGTGACCACCAATCACTGGTGGCAGCAGCTTTCTCTTAGGGAGATTAATCGGACTTTGTGAGGACCTGCTATTAGAATCCATTTAACCCAAAGTAGGGCTTCCCAGGTGGCCCTCCCTAGTGGTAAAGAATCTACCTGCCAATGCAGGAGACATAAGAGATGTGGGCTTGATCCCTGGGTTGGGAAAATCCCCTGGTGGAGGACATGGAAACCCACTCCAGCATTCTCGCCTGGAGAATCCTATGGACAGAGGAGCCTGGTGAGCTAAGTCCAGAGGGTTGCAAAGAGTCAGACATGACTAAAGCGACAGCAGGCACACAGCCCAAAGCAACCAAAACTACTACTGACTTGATTTTAATTAGAACCTAATAATCAATGTACTTTTTAAATTCTTAAGGTATATTTAAATGGACAAAACCATCTTACTTTGAGTCATAAGCCATATACTGTGTATAGATATATATATTTAAATATTTTTAAAAGCTTCTAGTATTAGTCTCTATCAGAAAGAGCAAGTTCAGAATGGACTTGGATGAGGAAAAATTAAGGAGTAGAGAACTTTAAATATTTTGTAAATATATGACAATGAAAAAACATTAAGTGGACCAGGTAAAAATTTATTAAAACATCTCAAATGTGGATGTAGGAAGTAGTATATTCCAGGAAGTGAGCTGACCAGAAGCTTGAACTCCATGTTTTGATATTATCATATAATTTCCAGGAACACAGGGCTCCAAATGAGTAAAATGAATTATGAAGTCATAAAATCCTAGGCAATCCCACACATTTTTTTCCTGAGAAAGTTCAATATGCTTCTAGTTATAATAGCTGCAAAACCTCTTTAGACTTTGGGCAAACATTCAGTGAATACCTCTCCCTGAAACTTTCTACCTCCTGCATCCTAAGCTTCCGTGTTAATAGAACCATGCTTTTGAGAGCCTACTTGAAACACTATTTTCCTCATGGATTACTTCATACATTGGTATAAAAGTTCATTTTCTAGAAGACGGTATGATATCCTTACCTGTTTCACAGCTGTGCCCGGTGAAGCCTTGTGGGCAGGCACACACGTTGGCGGCAATACAAGCTCCTCCATTTCTACAACCATCTTGGCAAAATGCTAAAATAATTCAGATACATGATTTTAGCACTTTATAAGGAAACAATTCAAGATTCTTCAAACTAGCTTTTCTTTATTGCCTTGGAGATGTTGACATCCAATTATACATCCTATTATAATTTCATATTTATAATACACTTTCCATATAGGTAAGAAACTTCAACACAATTTGTAGAACAATACTCTTTCTGATGTTAAGTGTTTCACCTATAAAAGAAAATACTGAACTTTCTTTTAACAAAAACCAGTAACCTTACACAGCAGTAAGTGCATTAGAATTAGTATTATATCTCATTATAACAATCTAAAAATCTTGAAATTAAAACTATAAAAAATGGCAACTATCCTAAACAGTTACCTAAAGAGCAAACCACCATCTAGAGAATGAGACTCAGAAACTAGAAATGATTGAATCCTATGAGGCTCTGATCATTCTTCACACTGTCCAAAATGTCAAAAAATACTAGAAAAATGCCCCATCTTTCAAAAAGCTATAAATCCATCCTAAAGGGATGAATTAGTCAATAATGAGAATTTGCCAAAGGGGTCTTAGAGTCTTGCATTCCCCCGCCAAGGATATGTCAGGATCCAGGGCAAAGGAACTTCATGGCCTGTTGTGTTAGAGTGGCTTTGTGAGTGAGGGGAGTTTTTCTGTGAGTAGAAAAGGGAGCCAAGTTTCAAGCCATTGCAAGGGTGATGTTTTGAGATGGTTTGGCTTCCAAAAAAAAAAAAAAAAAGTGGGAAAAACAAGGTAGGTAAGACTGTGTACCCTTAGAAACTTCTGTTTCCACCTCAATTTATACTTTGTTTCTGTAAGGCTCAGGGCTACTCCCTCAGCCTGGCTAGGTCTGTCATGGATGAACCACACCAGCATTTTCCAGGCCTCAAGCAAAAGCTTTTTCTCTAATTTTCTGGCACATGCTTCCCATAGTTAGTTAGGATGTACTTTCTCAGAGAGGTAAACTGTAGAAATCTGAGATTCTGTGACTGAGTTAAAAGAAGCTTGACTTGACTTCTTTGATTCTAGGTCCTAATTTGTCTTCATCCTAGGCAAAAACAATACCTAGTCACCAGGAATTTGCAAAGAGATTAGGAATTTAAGTCTCATAAAAAGAAAGGGTATATCATGTATATATCTTCACTGGAGTAATTTACAAGATTTCAGCATGTTGATGGAGGACAGGATGCAGATCCTATATCTAAAATATATCTCTTCCCAGCTTTTGACATTCCCATCAGAAAGGCACATAGGACTGGAGAGTCTTTTGATAACCTATAGTCCTAATTTCCAGAAGAAATTTATAGATCCTGGAAAGTTCTCCTTATTTCAAAGAATTTTCTATCTGCATCTACTCAAGGCTTCAAGAATTCTTTACACTATAAACTTTACTCTTCATATGAATAAGGAGTGGGAGTCAAGTACAACTAAGACTGAGAAGGTTGGGCTCCCAGATGAAATCTTAACTCTCAGCACACCCAGATGCTTTGGGGAAGTCCTAAGGGATCAGGTACACTATGCTATGGATTTAGCTTTTCTCTGGATCAGTCTAGATTCTGAGGAAATCTTTGTGGGATTTGGACCCCTAAATGAGTAGATCTTTACAATGCTCTAAATTATGGATTTCCATAACTTTTACAATCAGAATAATCCTCTGGCTCATCCATGTCTGTATCCAGTGTATTATTGTAGAACAGGCCTTAGACTCATGCTCCAAGGCCACTGCATTAATAATCATTTAGTGTTATTTCCTGTCTCCCATATACATGGCATCAAATAAAATTAATTTTAGTAATCTCCATGACAGCATATTTGAGGAATGGGCAGTTTTGAAGCTTAAAATGCCTAAATTAGACAAATCATAAGTTTTATATGACATAATAAGGAATATGGACTTTATCCTATGGAAGTCAGTATGAGTTTCCAAAACAGTTTCCAAAATAGTTTCCTCTATTTCCCTTGTGAACTAGGAGGTAAGCTCATCTGATGAAGGAAAAAGAGAGCATGGGTGCAAGAGAGAATTAATGGATGGTGGGAGACTAGTTGGAATGTCCACTGATGCAAATGAAAATCTGAGAATTATTGATAAATAATTCTCAGGTAAAATCAGAGATGACAATACATACGAACCCAATATTCCCAGTTAATTAGTACCTAACAGCTCAAGAGAGAAAACACAGAAGAAAAACAGTCTGACTGATCCCAAATAGATATTTTACAGTGAATCATGGTAGTAAAACAAATGGGTTGATGGTACTGCTGAAAAAATACAGCTGTAATGTTTGGACTCAAAAAGAAGTATATGAACCTGGGAGGAGACTGGAAAACTGGATGAAAAGGAAAGATCAGAGAGGTTAAAGATGAAAATCTATGAAAAGAACAGAAGGGGAAAACTGGAAGCAAAGGGACTTGGGGTCAGACAATAGAAATTTAAAGTCTAGATTTCAAAGATGGAGCAGTTCTGTACAAAAGTGCCTAGGGTATGGTTACGGCCACGGTCTGCTTGAGAGGAATAAGTGCAAAACCACTGCGGTTGAGGTCATGGAACATTAAACCAGAGTTGATGAACAGCTGGCCACTTAAACACTGATGTGATCCAAGAGGAAGAACGTGAGCTACACTTTGAAGTTCTCAGTGGCTGTGGGAAACACCCAGAAGGTAGGTAACAGTGATGAAAAAGGGTGGAGAGGAGAGATGGAGTGCATCATCCCTAATGGAAGAGGTATTAGCACTTAAAATCTTTTACCTTTGCATGTAGTTCCATTCCCGGTATAGCCTGGTTTGCAGACGCAGTTGTGTCCTCCAACAGTATTGAAGCATAAAGCATTTTCATCACAGTTGTGCTGATTCGTGACACACTCATCATGTTCTGAAATGAGGACACAGTTTTGTTACTCAAAGATAGATTTTCAAAGACACTGTGTTTTAAATTGTACCTTTATCTTTGTTATTGTATGGTATTCCTTTCCAACAAAAACATGCACAGATTATCTATTAAAGAAGAGTTTGTATTTTGAGGTACATACATAGTGCATACATCCACAAACTTTGAACACAAAAAGATTTGGACAAAAGGCAGATGAATAGTAGGAATGAATAGAGGAGCAGACAGGGAAGGATAGGAATTAATTCTCAGAAGTAGATACCACAGCCAGCTGTTTAGTCTCAGTGGTTAATATTTGGGGAATTATCTCATGATATAAATCGGCCACCTAACTTTTTCCTGTAGTAAGGGAAGGATGATAGGAAAGGAGGTGTGACTGTATTGCTCCACAAATCCTGACCTGCAGGATAATGGAACTGAAGCCCTGGGAATTAGATGCAGTTAACACCCACATCCACACTTGCAAACATAAAGATACACATGCAAACTGTTGGGGGTATTGGCATTTCTTCGTAAGTTGCCTCTTTCTGCAAAGGAGGTCACACTTTTCTTAAATAAGACAAACTTGCCTTTATAATATGTGCAAACACAAACTTTTTGATATACAGTCAACATGATACCTTCTTTAACTGTGTGTAACCTGACACTTTCAAAAGCACTGAATCACTTGATACCCCCAGCTCTGCTATGAGAGAGGAAGAACCGATGTCATTATCACTAGTTTAAAGACAAGTCAATGGTGGCTCAGAGTGCTTCAGGGGCCTGCACAAATTCACAGTCATAACAGGCAACTTCAGGATTCTAGCTCAGTGTTCAGCAAAAATGTAAACATGAGGAATAACTACAGTCAATATGAGAAAGAAAACAGATCTAACACTAGAATCAAGACAAGTAGGAAATGAAATACAGATAAGGAAATGCATACGAGTTAGTTCAGCGATCTGAAATCCCTACAGCCTCATACTCACACGGATCACCCAGGCTCTTGCATAAATATTATTCAGGTCTAAAATTAAATTGTATTTTAATATAATTACATTAATTAAGCCATTAATTCACCATGATATAAATAATCAAAGCAAAAAGAAATATTTCTTTTTCACTTTAGAATTCTTGGTATTTCAAACAACATAGATACTATTCTAAATAACATAACAGTAATATATCTAATTTTGAAAAAAACTTGCCTTTGACATATGCAGTTGAGATTAGACTAACATTTAACTACTAAAATCAGATGCTCCTTATTTTTTTAAAAAAAGGTTAACATTTCATGATTCTATGTCCTGTGTTAAACAAGCACAAAGTTGGATACCTTTAACTATAGCTCTATAATAACTTTATAAAGATTATTCCCAATAACTTTTCAGAGGACAGAGAGATTTCAGTCACTAAGGTTTTAGAATTACAGTAATAGATACCTTATTCTACAAATTCCTGGCTGAATTTCCCCCAATTGTATAAAATTCCACTTTTATTATTTAGAATCAGAATATTTTAGAGATTTTAATAAATTTATGCATACTGATGGCAGCCTAGAAAACAGCTGGATTACAAATGGGTGTCTTAACTGGGGCTACCCTTGGACATGATTAAATATCGGAGAGACCAGAACGGGCAGCCTACCTACTTGAGTTCAGCTGCCTAAAGCAAAATAAATCTGCTCTGTGTAGTTTGCAGCTGCTGCCAATTTTCTTTCCAGTGCAATTCAAAGAGCTGCAGTTAATCTATAAATCTCTATATGGATAGCTACAGGCCCTTTAAAGACAGCTGCTGATTGATTTGATGCTGTTTTTATCCCTGTCTTGCTTGTCCTCTTAATTAGATGGCACCCACTGGGTAGAGGAAGGACCTAACAAGATTTAGTTTAACATCCAGTATGGTAATGTTCAACAAACGTAAATAACTGCACAACCCAGGATCTGCTTTCCTCTGTTGTCCTTTACTCACAGCATCCACTGAAATGAAGAAGTGGGTCCTAAGCAATTCAAGGGTGAAGACAGTTTTCCAGTTTTCAAATGTACCAGTGCACACAGGTGTGAACGCTGTTCTCTTGGCCTTCAGTGCCTACCCCATGGATTCTCCTGGAAAATTCTTACTACTTTTAAATTCAGTTCAGTCACTCAGTTGTGACTGACTCTTTGCGACCCCATGGACTGTAGCATGCCAGGCTTCCCTGTCCATCACCAACTACCGGAGCCTACTCAAACTCATGTCCATTGAGTCGGTGATGCCATCCAACCATCTCATCCTCTATTGTCTCCTTCTCCTCCTGCCTTCAATCTTTCCCAGCATCAGAGTCTTTTCCAATGAGTTGGTTGTTTGCATCAGGTGGCCAAAGTATTGGAGTTTCAACTTCAGCATCAGTCCTTCCAATGAAAATTCAGGACTGATTTCCTTTTGGATTGATTGGTTGGATCTCCTTACAGTCCAAGGGACTCTCAAGAGTCTTCTCCAACACCATAGTTCAAAAGCATCGATTCTTTGGTGCTCAGATTTCTTTATGGTTCAACTCTCACATCCATACATGACTACTGGAAAAACCATAGCTTTGACTAGACAGACCTTTGCTGACAAAGTAATGTCTCTGCTTTTTAATATGCATGTCTAGATTGGTCATAGCTTTTCTTCCAAGGAGCAAGTGTCTTTTAATTTCATGGCTGCAGTCACCATCTGCAGTGATTTTGGAGCACCCCTCCCCCCCCCCCAAAAAAAAGTCTCTCACTGTTAAATGACATGTTTTCTGTGAAAATATCTTTCTCCTACCTCCTGCAGAGTTGGGGACTTCTGTCTGCTTTCCCTAGCACAAGGCTCTCTTACTATATTTTATCATAAATGTCCGCTTCTCCTTGGTCCTCTATTTTCATGCATCACTTGGGACTGTGAAGTTTAGGGGAAGAATTTTACATTTTTCTTTGTATTTCATTTCAGCATTTAAAGATAGTGTTTCGAATAAATGATTCAAAGAATGAATGACCAGATCAGGAAAGCTAGGATAGCCTTCCTCTGCTGTTATCATTCAAGTCAACCTAATCCATTCAACTGTAGAGTGTGTGTATGTGCTCAGTTGCTCAGTTGTATCTGACTCTGTGGCCCCAGGGACTAAAGCCCACCAGGCTCCTCTGTCCATGGGATTCTCCAGGCAAGAATACTGGAATAGTTGGCCATTCCCTCTCCAGAGAATCTTCCCAACCCAGGGATCAAACCCCTATCTCTTATGTCTCCTATGCTGGCAGGTGGATTCTTTACCTCTGAGCCATCTGGGAAGCCCCATTTAACTGGAGACTAGATATCAAATGGAAAGCTACTGAAACTTAAGCTGTTTTTTTGTTTGTTTTTTTTTTTTACTGATTTTTCTATCATGGTGTTTTATTTGGTTTGGAATATTTCAAATGTTTATTAAGATAGCAAGATACACTTTGAAAACAAATATTGATTCCTTTTCATCATTACTTTAATTTTTTTCACACAACTTAAAGTTGGTCATACAATTATCAACTAAACGGTGATCTTAAGAAAAGTCTTTTAAAATGCCTTTCCTGAAATCTCACAGAAGAATTAATTTTAATTTGACAGCTCTTTACAAAAGAGAATGTGAATGAAGCAAGGAGCAAATATCCTATAAGGTTATCTCAATAAATAGTTAACGATTGCTGTGCCATATCCAGTTTTGGTCAAATGTCAATCTTTTTACCCTTTCCCTGACTCACATACCCCTAAGGACTCAACCACCAACCCACCAGTCAGCCTATCCATTTTTAAAACTTCCTCCAACATTTTAAACATATAATTGATAAAATAAGGAGGGAAATATTATGACAGAATTTAAATCAATATTATATACCAGTGTTTGAGAAGAGCATGTCAGGATGTAAGTGTGAATGAATTCCAAGTTTTATTTCACATATAGTGAAATGTAGACATTTCAGGTATGATGTTCAGAATATTCAATCTGTCAGATTCAATGCTATCCTCATATCCTCAGATAAAATGTCATTGTTCATGTGACATGACAGTTCAAACAATAGCTGGGATTGAAACCAAATGCACCCTTTTCTTTTTCTTTTCACTAAAAATATTAGCACATAATAATTTTAATCAAAATATAATCATTTTTGTATCTATGCATTTTAAACAGTAAAATGGAAAAAAGAAAGAAATATTGAAGGAAAACTCCATCCTTTAACATTTCTTAAAAAATAGTAATATGGATGTCAATTATTATAGTACATTCTATATAGAACAGATGACCTTATAGTGGTAGCTGGCAAAAATTTCTCTTGAATGCCATAATTTGCTTGCTCTGCATCTTCACATATATGTGAAACTGGTTTTACACCAGTGACAAAGGTCAGCACAGTAAAATTCATTTATGAAAATAAAGTAATAATATACACACCTGAATTTACCTAAATGTAGATGTTACATCGGAGAAGGCAATGGCACCCCACTCCTGTACTCTTGCCTGGAAAATCCCATGGACAGAGGAGCCTGGTGGGCTGTATAGTCCATGGGGTCGCTAAGGGTCGGACACGACTGAGCAACTTCACTTTCACTTTTCGCTTTCATGCATTGGAGAAGGAAATGGCAACCCACTCCAGTGTTCTTGCCTGGAGAATCCCAGGGACGGGGGAGCCTGGTGGGCTGCCGTCTAGGGGTCTCACAGTCGGACACGACTGAAGTGACTTAGCAGCAGTAGCAGCAGATGTTACATATAACAAAAATATTGTCATTTCACTAACCTGTGTAAGTTAATGTATCTAAAATCATTTTAAGACTCAATACCCAACAGATCATTAGTCATAATAACACATCAGATCAGATCAGATCAGTCGCTCAGTCGTGTCCGACTCTTTGCGACTCCATGAATCGCAGCACGCCAGGCCTCCCTGTCCATCACCAACTCCCAGAGTTCACTCAGACTCACGTCCATCGAGTCAGTGATGCCATCCAGCCATCTCATCCTCTGTCGTCCCCTTCTCCTCCTGCCCCCAATCCCTCCCAGCATCAGAGTCTTTTCCAATGAGTCAACTCTTCGCATGAGGTGGCCAAAGTACTGGAGTTTCAGCTTTAGCATTATTCTCTCCAAAGAAATCCCAGGACTGATCTCCTTCAGAATGGACTGGTTGGATCTCCTTGCAGTCCAAGGGACTCTCAAGAGTCTTCTCCAACACCACAGTTCAAAAGCATCAATTCTTTGGCGCTCAGCCTTCTTCACAGTCCAACTCTCACATCCATACATGACCACAGGAAAAACCATAGCCTTGACTAGACGAACCTTTGTTGGCAAAGTAATGTCTCTGCTTTTGAGTATGCTATCTAGGTTGGATTCAAATTGAATTTTAAAATTGGTGTTCATATTGAGCTGTTTCCAGAATGAATATACTATCTAGAGATGATATGGCCATTCTAAAATTCACATAGCTTTTCTCAGTGTGATTTTAACACAGACATACAATACACATAGCACATGTTCTATTCAAGAAATTCACTATGATACAAAATGCAAATACTACAGAAAATAGGAGTGAAAGTAATTTAAATGTATCTACAATTCAATTAAATACAAAATTTTCAATGTCTATTTGTATTAGGATTTTCCTGGGATTAAAAATATGACTATAAGTAGTAGTTACCCTCACAGAACTTATAATTTAGTTGGGGAGATTAGATAAAAACATAAAAGCCATACATGGCTTCATTATGAGAAATGCTGAAGCAAGGAAGTAATCTCTGTTTAAAAATGTTGAGATCAACAGAGAAAGTCATTTCTAGTTGGGTAAGTGGGAATACAAGAATGACTTTATGCAGAAGGGAGCATTTGACACAGATATTTTTTATGTGTGTGGAGGAAAGTTACAGATTCTAAATTAAAACAGCACTTATTTATTTGCTTCTTTTCTTTTTGGAATCTTGAGCCTCTTACAAGGTTGAATGAACTTCAGTGCTTTGTAATAATTGTACCTCTAATTCAGTGCTTACTACATACTACACACTTTGTAACAAAAACCACTTCATTTAATCCTCATATTCACGTGGAAACATTATTTTTCGGGAAGTTAAATTTGGCTTGTAGATGTTACCTATCTTGCCTGAGATCACATGGCTGATAACTGTTAGAGCTGTGAATCAGGACATCTGACTCCAGAAAGTAGTCTACTGATTGCTATGCAATAGAGCCTCCTGACATTTAATAAGTCTTCCCTGATCTATTTTTTTACTCTAGTGATCTTTGATGTAATTATTCAGAAATTTTGAATGTTTATACATTAGAAGTCTTCTAATGCTTAGTGTTAGGAAGCTGTGACTGCTGTTCAGTTGCTAAGTCACGTCCAACTCTTTGTGACCCACTGGACTGCAGCACGCTAGGTTTCCCTGAATTTCACTATCTTCCAGAGTTTGCTCAAACTCATGTCCATTGAGTTGGTGATGCTATCCTCATCCTCTCTTGTCTCCTTCTTCTCCTGCCTTCAATCTTTCCCAGCATGAGGTCTTTTCCAATGAGTGTGCTCTATCAGGTGGCCAAAGCATTGGAGCTTCAATTTCAGCATCAGTCCTTCCAAAGAATATTCAGGGTTGATTTCCTTTAGGATTGACTGGTATGATCTCCTTGCCATCCAAGGGACTCTTCTCCAGCACCACAGTTCAAAAGCAACAATTCTTCGGCACTCAGGTTTCTTTATGGTCCAACTCTTACATCTGTATATGACTACAGAAAAAACCACAGCTTTGATTATGTGGACCTTTGTCAGCAAAGTGATGTCTCTGCTTTTTAATATGCTGTCTAGGTTTGTCATAGCTTTCCGTCCAAGAAGTAAGCATCTTAATTTCATGGCTGCAGTCACTGTCCATGTGATTTTGGAGCCCAAGAAAATAAAATTTGGCATTGTTTCCACTTTTTCCCCATCTATTTGCCATGAAGTGATGGGACTGGATGCCATAATCTTAGTTTTTTGAATGTTGAGTTTTAAGCCAGTTTTTTCACTCTGCTCTTTCATCCTCAAAAAGAAGCTCTAGTTCCTCTTCACTTTCTGCCATTAGAGTGGTATCATCTGCACATCTGACATTGTTGATCTCTTTATTGTATTTTCTAGTACTTTGAACCCTATAGGAGCCTTATTCAAAATTATAGAACTCCATAGGACAAAGCAGTGAGGTAATTTCAGCTCATACTAAAATTCACATTTTCACTCAGTTGAGAGACATTTAAAAAAAAAAAAGGAAAATAGCAATATGGTCAAATACAAATGTTTGAAAAACAAAGTAACCGCCTCACAGAACCTGAACTCTAACACTGCTTCCCTCAAATGAAATCTTTGGAAGTTCAACCTAAATGCAGTTTGGCAAACAGATATCTCCAATGTCCAGGAGTCAGTTAGGCTTTGGTAATGTCATCCTTTGCTTCTGGGTAATTCTGGTTTATATCCCTGTAATATACCAGATCCTTTGGCTGACATCTTTACACAGTAGATTCCACTCTTCTGACAACAGAATGTAATATATCTTCATAGCTTTATAACTGGTCCAATACTCTCAGAGAATCTTTCTTTTCCTCTGATAGATTTCTCCAGTCACAAGAATTACATTACCTATGCTGCATCTTCTACTCTCTTGTCTAAATCCAGAAATGCTGGGAAAACAGTGGCTATCACAATATACAGGTGAAAATTCCACAAAGAAAACTGCTTCACTCTCTTTGAACTGAGTGTTTTTTAGACTACGAGCTCAAAATGAGCATATTCTCTCTTTGAATGTGGCAAGATGTGGCTCTGAATCTAGTGACAACCAACCTCAGGCCTTTACTATGATTTGATTATTAGAAACCTGGGACAAAGCTCCATCAGGCTTAAGACTGGATAAGTCTTGCAGCAAGGAAGCCCACAGAAGTATAAATTTTTCTTGAAAGTGAAAGTGAAGTCTCTTAGTCGTGTCTGACTCTTTGAGACCCGTGGACTGTAGCCCACCAAACTCCGCCGTCCATGGGATTCTCCAGGCAAGAATACTGTAGTGGGTTGCCATTTCCTTGAGGAGCTCTTAATAACATCATCAAACTATATGGTTAGATTGGGGATTTATCTCAAAAACAAAGAACTGCTTGGTTATGGTCCTCTTACATTTCTGGAAACCATATTGCTTGCCTGAAGGTATCAAGGAGATTTGAAGAAGCTCCTCCATGAATTTCAATCATATGTGTCCCCACCTAAGTCAATGTGCTCTGACCTGTAAAGAGCATCAGAACTTGACAGCCCATGGGTCTGCAACTGAGATCTCTTATTTTTCTCTCAAAAGAATGGCAACAATGATGAGTCCCCAGATAATACATGCCATCTCTGTTTCTCAAACAAAATAACTTTTTGAATTTGACCATAGCTCCTAGGCTTTCCTGTTGGCTCAGTGGTAAAGAATTCCCCTGCAATGCAGGAGATGCAGGAGATACGTGTTCGATCCCTGGGTCAGGAAGATCCCCTGGAGGCAGACATGGCAACCCACTCCAGTATTCCTACCTGAAGAATCCCATGGACAGACAAGTCTAGTGGGCTACAGTCCATAGGGCTGCAAAGAGTTAAACTTGACTGAAGCAACTTAGCATGCACGCATAGCTCCTTAGACCATTCACAAGATAATTTATTCAATGGCAGGTCTTTTCAAAGTGAGTACAAACTGAATATAAAGTAATATCTCTATTACAACTCAACAATTTTTAGATAATTCGGGGGCCTATTGGAAAGAACTTGAAGCGCTTCCTTCTCTCTTCTCCTTTCTTCCTCCCCCTCCACAAATATTTAGTGCTCAATGACACCAGCAAGACAAATCTCTGAAATCAAAACATCTGTCCTAATGATTAAAGAAGACTGTTTCCATTTATCAGTTTAAAATGTCCCCCATAAACTGTTCTGTAAGGGGACCCTAACTACATTTGAAGGACAAAGTAGAAATATGAGAAAATTATGTACTATTATAAATAGCAATAGCAGGGAGGCGACATGATACATATGCTTTCCAGACAGGCTTGGTTTGAGATGCTGTTTTATTCAAAGTTCTCAGTGGCCTTGAGAAAGTTAGCCGATCTTTCTAAGTTTAAAATGAGAAAATTAAGACCTACAATAGAGAACTATTGCAAAGAATACACTTAAATGATGAAGGTAAACACACTGGCAAATAATAGACACTCAACAGATATTAGTTACCCTCTCATCTCATTACCTAGTTCAGTGGGAAAACTCATTTTGTCTTTATTAGCAAATGGACAGCTAAAGATAATGTCCTCTCTTTTCTATTTCAATTATCTGGAGAAAACCTAAATGTCTTACAGAATTTGCTTTCTTCATAATCTTTTCTGAAATCAAACACATTCTGGACATTCTTCTGTTTTCTAAAATGCTGCTGAACAACTTTCAGTGGTTACATTAAGGGAAAATGCCTCTATCAAACCTACCCAGAGCTATTCATTTTGTTTCTTATAGTTACATTACTTATTCACTTTTATTAGAGAGAAACGTCTATTTATTACAAGGTCATTTTAACAGAAATCTACTTTTACTTTTAACACCATTCAAGCAGCTACAAGAAATTATATTTTCAGCCTGCTTAATGCCTACAGCTGTAGCAAAGCCACTAAAACTCATTTTTACACCCAAGCATTTCTTGTTCAGTACTCAAGTTTCCTGTTCACTGACCACACCGATTCAACACTGACTTCTTGTTATTCTTCAGTTTGTTCGGCAACTAGGAATTTGTTAGATTTCCTTCCTTTGACATGCTTGGTTTATTTTCTTCTAGTCTTTTCACTCTATGTTCAGACTTTTTGCCTAATCCTTATTTGATCAAGAATCTTGACAACCAAAGCACAAATTCCCTCTTTACCCTTACAGTAATTTCACAAAGAAATTAAAATTCAATTTTTATGGCAAAATCTTACTTTGCCCTATTTTGTGTCTCGTGGAGTAAGCTTTGTCTGAACCCAATGTAGGGCAACAAAATACTTTGAAGCATCAACCAGGTGATTTTCATGTGTTCTTTCAACACACATTTGTGAAGCTTCTGCTGTGTGAGTCTAGTGCTCCAGAAGAGGCAAAGATGCATCAAACTGGGATTTGTGACCTCAAGAAACTTTTGAACTATTACAGGATTCATGATGTGAAGAGAGAATAACTATGATATACTGCAGCTATTGATTAGTGCTGTAAGGGAGAAATCATAGTAATAATGACAATAGTTAATTTCTAAGTGCTTACTACATACTCTAAAGCATTACATTAAGTGTTTTATATGCATTATCCCCTTCAGTCTTCACAAAAATCTTTTCAGATTAGTCCTATTATTATTCCTATTTTACAAATAGGAATTAGAGCTTTCTCAGAGCCAGGACATTTCCTTGCCAATGTCATATAGCTGGGAGGCGATAAGACCGCAATTTGGCTTCGGGGTTTTAAAAAAACTATAAACAGAGATCTCAAAGGTTTAAAGAGGAAGAGATGAGGAACAACTGAGAAGTATTCCCGTAATTGTGGGAAAATGTCATATAGCAAACAGGCCAAACAAGTGAGTCTTGAAGGACAGAAAGAGTTTTAACAGGAAAAGAACAAACATGGAAAGGAACATTCCACATGGACAGAGCGTGGGTGCAAAAGACACAAGATGAGGTACAGCAGGGCCTGAAGAGACTGAGCTGCTACAGCTGATGACTGACAGGGAAGAGTAAGGAACAGTGTGAATAGGGTCAGGAAAACAGCATGATTTTATCAGGTGGACAATAAGGAGCCACTTCCCCTGTACAATACAAAGTGGGATCACAAAATTAGAGTTGATTTTAGGGAAATTAATAGCAGTATGCAGTTGAGGAGAGAATAACTTTCCTCGACACAGGGAGGAGTCCTATGTTAGTAAGCCAGCCTCCCTCTCCTTAATCCCTCTTTCTTCCTTTTATTCTTCTCCTTTTAAATTGGTGTTAGATTATTACTGAGAGTTGAAAAAAAAGTGTCTGTGCAACACTGAGAGTTGAAACAAAGGGATACAGAAGAGGAAGAGGAGGAGGGGTAGTGGAAGGGGAAGAAAGCAGACAGACAGAAACTGTGTGCTTATCACCTGCCAAGCACCGCCTTGGGCGATGCACAGGGCCAGCATAAGGAAGTGCTGCCAGGACACAGAAAGAAGAGCTGCAAAGTCAAGCCCCCAGATCCTAAGATTCAAGTCCCTTTCAGGCAGCAACTGTGTCATTCATTTTATATGTCCCAGTTCCTATACTCTTGTGGAATGAAACTATGTTGAAAGAGGGCCTACCATAAAACGAACAGTGATGCTGGGAGAGGGGCAGGCTTAGACACAGAACTAATGCGCCCCACAGTGAATCCATTTTTGAGCCATGAGGAATAAAGGCATTAAAAATAGCTTAGGTTTCAAATCTGGATGACCAGGAAGATGGTGGTGAGGTGAATAGAATTGAGAAAGCATCTTAATTTTAGGGATTTTGTTATTTTTGTTCTCATTTTAGTTTGGTTTGATTTGGTTTTTATGGAAAAGAAGAAAATACAATTAAGAAGTCAAATATAAAAGCACAGATCATATTAGAAGTTTGAATTTACTCTACTGATGGTGACAAGAAACCAAGAAAACATTCCCCAACCAAAATCTGTCTCATAGATAACCCCTAGATGCTAAAGCCTTGGGTCTAATCCATCAACTGCCCCAACATCCAACACAACAATTGGCACATCACTGATCTTCAGTGAGTATTTGTTAAGGAGTCAGTCAATCACTATAAGGTATGTCTCTAACATGCAAAACATTCAGTGGCCTGCTAATGCAAAATATTCAAGGTACGTATTCTGCAGTGACAATTCTGCGCATCTCCTGCTTTCTTTTCCATCCCTTCAATAGCCATGCTGCTTTCTCTTAAAACACCTGCCCCATTCTCATTCCCGTACTCCTGGCACTCCCTTACTCCTTACTCCTTCCCAACAACTTCACAGAAAACATCCAGGTCATCAGGAAAGAACATCCTCAGATTTCCCACCCACAGATGAATCTGTAGCTAAATGTATCCCCTAGGTCTTTCTTCCTCTCAAACTGGGAATCTAGGAGTCACCATAGACTTCTCTGGGGCTTCCAGGTGGTACTAGTGGTAAAGAATCCACCTGTCAAAGCAGGTAGACTTAAGAGACACAGGTTTGATCCCTGGGTTGGGAAGATCCCCTGGAGGAGGGCATGGTGACCCACTCCAGTATTTTTGCCTGGAGAAACAGAGGAGCCTGGCAGGCTGCAGTCCATAGAGTCACACTGAGGTGACGTAGCACACGCCCATACACCTCTCTGCCCTTCATCCCAACCACCACATCCAAGGGCCAGTTCATCCAGATTCTACTTCCTTGGCCGTTTTCAACCTTATCCCTAGCCATCAAGACACCACTTACTCATAAAGACTTTCATTATGATACTTTGCTGTCACCAAACTGCATCATTTACAACTCCCCCATGGCACCCATTTATTAATGATGTCATCGATTAAGATTCTACTAACGGCCAAAGATCATACCAGCCAATCCTTATATATTTCATACAGGCATCTGAGTTCTTTGTCTCAAAGGCTCTTCCCCACTTTCTTTGTCTAACTCTCCTACTCACCTCCCACTCAGATCAAACAAAACTTCCTTCTTCAGAAAACCTTTCTTAAAACTTCCTCACTCTAATTTAGTTGAGCCCCTTAGGACATGCTTAATCACATCACAGCATTTAAAAGCCACAGTACTAGTATTAAGAATAAGGACTTTAAAGTCAGGTTACCTCAGTTCAGATCCTGGCTCTGCTTTTTACCAGCTGTCAGATCTTACATAGTTTATTTAATCTCTTTACATCAGTTTCCTCCTCTGTTAAATGGACCTAACAACAGTACAAGTGAAATCTCCAGCAGGATCTGGGGTGTGTGTGTGTTTGTTGCTTAGTCGTGTCTGACTCTTTGCAACCCTATAGCCCTCTGGTCTCCAGCAGGATCTGGGGTATCTCCAGAAGGATCTGGGTTAGTACTCAGTATTGAAATATTTCTGTAGTAAAGGTATGACTATTCATATCAAATTGGATAAAGATGAGAAAATAACAGGCATGAGATCAATTCTGCTGCTAAATGAATTAAAAAATAAAAACAATCAATGTTCAGAGCTCTCTGTGATATTCTGGAGTTCAGAACTGTAGATAGGGGATTGTGGATCTGTATGTTCTTCAGAGTTAACTGAGGTAATGAATGAAACAATCCAGTGCAGGAAAATGTTTCATAAATTAGCATGAGCTTAGCCCTTATCACACTGTCAGGGATTTTTCTTTGATAATTCTTCTACCCATCCCCCATGAATCAGTATACTCCCTGAGACAGCAAATTTTTTATAACAGATCTTTGAATCCTCTGTTCTTGCCATAACATCTGACATATTTTAGGTGCTTGGTAAACATGGATTCAAATACTGAAATAAATATTTGGCTTCAATCTATACAAAATCCATCTTTTCAATTTCTCAGAGTACTTTACATTGGGTACTTTACATTTTACATTTTACTCATTCCAAATCCATGTAACGTGCTTGGGATTTATCATTTAGAGCAGTACCTATATATAAGGTTCAAGCTTGATGCTCCTACATTTTAATATCAGTGCTGCCTCTAAATTAGGAAAGAGGCATTTCCCCCCCCCCCACCCCCATCTGTTAAGATTTATTTGAAAGAAAAGAAAGATGTTCACTAAGCTAGGGAAAACTTCTAATGGAGAAAAAGATCATCCCCACCTAACACCATGTGATCTATTCTTTCATTTAAAGTTCTAAGGCCTGCTCTGCTTTAATGTCTACAAAAAATAGTAAGAATAGAGAGTATATTCAACCAACTGAATCAGGAAAAGTATCTCAAAAATGCAACATAAAAGGGGACTTTTGAAATACAAAATTATATAAGAAAAAACAACCAACTGAAACAACCTAGACAAGCCTTCCCAGTGATTTTCAAGATGATCTCAGATTCTCATACTTGGATCAGACATAATATTCTGACCTTTTATTGTTCAACATACAGAAAGTAAAATGATCCTCAAATATTAAAGGGTTGGGACTATGGGACAAAGGAAAATCATTGACCTTTTCACTTGTAAGCTGACTTTTTATAATAAGCTTCATTACAAAATTCATCTCTTAGAGAAAGTTACTTGCATCTTTACTACAGCAAAATACAAGATATAAGAGTCTTTTAGATTCCAAAGGATTTTACATATATATATATATATATATATTTCTTCAGTATACTTGATTAAACATAATCTATATATATATAAGTATTTTTGATATACTTTTATCTCACACTTTTCTGTGTACTCTGTACTTTCACAGTATATAGCTACCTCTGACATGCTGGAGCTAATATCTTTTGATATTTTTTAGTATTTCTAATTGCAATAATATTTATTGATATTACAAATTAGTTCTATTATGCTTCAGATCAGTTCAGTTCAGTTCAGTTGCTCAGTAATGCCCGACTCTTTGCAACCCCATGAAGTGCAAATGAAGATCAAGGCCTCCCTGTCCATCACCAATTCCTGGAGTTTACCCAGATTCATGTCTATCGAGTCGGTGATGCCATCCAAACATCTCATCCTCTGTCGTCCCCTTCTCCTCCTGCCCCCAATCCCTCCCAGCATCAGGGTCTTTTCCAAGAGGCAACTCTTCGCATGAGGTGGCCAAAGTATTGGAGTTTCAGCTTCAGCATTAGACCTTCCAAAGAACACCTAGGACTGATCTCCTTTAGGATGGACTTTTTGGATCTCCTTGCAGTCCAAGGGACTCTCAAGAGTCTTCTCCAACATCACAGTTCAAAAGCATCAATTTTTTAGCATTCAGCTTTCTTCACAGTCCAACTCTCACATCCATACATGACTACTGGAAAAACCATAGCCTTGACTAGACGGACCTTTGTTGGCAAAGTAATGTCTCTGCTTTTGAATATGCTATCTAGGTTGGTCATAACTTTCCTTCCAAGGAGTAAGTGTCTTTTAATTTCATGGCTGCAATCACCATCTGCAGTGATTTGGGAGCCCAAAAAAATAAAGTTTCTCACTGTTTCCACTGTTTCCCCATCTAATATGCTTAAGTAAGAGTTGTAATTGCTATAAGATGATTAAGGCAGAGTACCTGTTTCCAAAATATTTATAGCTGTGGTTTGTTCATAAGACAATACACATAAGTGTATTTCTTTAAATGTGTGCAGTATATGTATGAATATATTTTGTATGAATGTGTGTTTATATATTTGTATGTCTGAATGCATATAATTTGTATGTACTAGGTATAGAGAGAAGACAGAGAGGAAGTTGTCAACTAATTTATACCCATGTTTTTTTAGTTCTTAAGAGGCAGGAGTCAATTCAGCAGTATAGCAAAATCTTTTTTTCTGTTATTTAGAAACCATTTCTTAAAATCCAATAAGGATTTTCTCTCCTGATGGTTAGAGTGCCTCTTCTTTTTATATTATATTCTTTTAAAGAATTTGAAATGGCTTTCATTCAAAACCTCATTCTGAATCACTCACTTTTACTTGATGAGTTTCCTTCAAATGTAGCAATTCTTCTCTCACTGTTTTTCACAGAGGGGAGCTCTTGCTCCCAAGAATCTCTGAAAGCGTGCAGAGGAGTTGGAGAAAGATTTTAACCTGCCATTCCATCACTCATGTTCCCCGAAGAGCATATTCAGGTCAGGAAACAACAGTTAGAATTGGACATGGAACAACAGACTGGTTCCAAATAGGAAAAGGAGCACGTTAAGGCTGTATATTGTCACCCTGCTTATTTAACTTCTATGCAGAGTACATCATGAGAAATGCTGGGATGGAAGAAGCACAAGCTGGAATCAAGATTGCCAGGAGAAATATCAATAACCTCAGATATGCAAATGACACCACCCTTATGGCAGAGAGTGAAGAAGAACTAAAGAACATCTTGATGAAAGTGAAAAAAGAGTGAAAAAGTGGGCTTAAAGCTCAACATTCAGAAAACGAAGATCATGGCATCTGGTCACATCACTTCATGGCAAATAGATGGGGAAACAGTGGCTGACTTTATTTTTGGGGGCTCCAAAATCACTGCAGATGGTGACTGTAGCCATGAAATTAAAAGACGCTTACTCCTTGGAAGGAAAGTTATGACCAACCTAGATAGCATATTCAAAAGCAGAGACATTACTTTGCCAACCAAGGTCCATCTAGTCAAGGCTATGGTTGTTCCATTAGTCATGTATGGGAGTTGGACTGTAAAGAAAGCTGAATGCTGAAGAATTGATGCTTTTGAACTGTGGTGTTAGAGAAGACTCTTGAGAGTCCCTTAGATTGCAAGGAGATCCAACCAGTCCATTCTAAAGGAGATCAGTCCGGGGTGTGCATTGGAAGGACTGATGCTGAAGCTGAAACTCCAATACTTTGACCACCTGATGCAAAGGGCTGACTCATTTGAAAAGACCCTGAAGCTGAGAAAGATTGAAGGCAGGAGGAGAAGGGGATGACAGAGGATGAAATGGTTGGATGGCATCACTGACTCAACGGACATGAGTTTGGGTAAACTCCAGGAGTTGGTGATGGACACGGAGGCCTGGCATGCTGTGGTTCATGGGGCCGCAAAGAGACGGACATGACTGAGTGACTGAACTGAACAGTGGAAACAGTGAGAGACTTTGTTTTCTTGGGCTCCAAAATCACTGTTGATGGTGACTGCAGCCATGAAATGAAAAGACGCTTGCTCCTTGAAAAAAAAGTTATGACCAACCTAGATAGCATATTAAAAAGCAGAGAGATTATTTTGCCAACAAAGCTCTGTCTAGTCACAGCTGTGATTTTTTCCAGTAGTCATGTATGGATGTTAGAGTTGGACTATAAAGAAATCTGAGCACTGAAGAATTGGTGCTTTTGAACTGTGGTGTTGGAGAAGACTCTTGAGAGTCCCTTGGACTGCAAGGAGATCCAACCAGTCCATTCTGAAGGAGATCAGCCCTGGGATTTCTTTGGAAGGAATGATGCTAAAGCTGAAACTCCAGTACTTTGGCCGTCTGATGCGAAGAACTGACTCATTGGAAAAGACCCTGAAGCTGGGAAAGATTGAAGGTAGGAGGAGAAGGGGATGACAGAGGATGAGATGGTTGGATGGCATCACCGACTCAATGGACATGAGTCTGAGTAAACTCCAGGTTTGGCAATGGACAGGGAGGCCTGGTGTGCTGCAGCCCATGGGGTCGCCGAGTCGGGACACAACTGAGCGACTGAACTGAACTGAATAGTATATTCCCCTCTTCAACAAGCTCTTCCCTTCACCTTTCACCCTTCGCGGATCCTCAGTCCTTTTGGCTTCCAGGATCCCAATCAGATTCTTTGAATCCGATTTGAATTGTTTGAATGTGAACAGAAATCAGATCTCAAAACCAGATGAACAGCTGAATAACTAGTTCGACTGGATCCTGATCCTAACTTTCTTTTCCTTCCCTTCTGGTGGTTTCACTACCTGCCTTCTTACCTCTCGGCTTCTTGCCCTTCTTCACTCAGTGTGAGCTTTATTTCCATTCTTCCCTCTCCAATTTAATCATCCTGCATTCTTTCATTCTTCTGCGGTATCAATTAAAATTTTTTAATGGATAACTTATAGCAATCTTCTGCCTGACTGCAAGTGTGTTTTAATTACAATCAACAATGTCCTGCTCTGGGGAAAACATGTGCTCTTTGTATTCACAGATTTTACTTTCCCCTCCTCTAATTACACCCAGGGCCCCCTCATCACAGCATTTCCTCCCCTCCTTTTCTGGGGGCTCAGATCTAATACAACTGGCAAGCAAGTATATTTAAAACCTCCCTCTCTTAGTGCTACTTGAATGTATTCCATGTATCTTCAGTTGAATGACAAAATCCATTTGCTCATTGAAAATGTCCCTTTAAGACAGACAAATTGGGACAAAAGGAGGAAGGCCAGAAGGCAAAATGGGAAATACTTGCAAGTTCCCCAAGAACAGCTGGCTCAAGCAGCCTCCTGGGCCATGATGGCAGACTGACCAAGTGGACTGTGACTTAATTTTCCACTGGCCAATTCTGCTTCCATCTTCTAATCTGTCCTCTGCATTATCCAGTCTCAACCAAGACAAAATGATAAACTGAATGTTATGGACTGGAAACTTGGATCTTCCCAAAACTCATTTGTTGAAGTCTAAACCCCAAAGTGGGCTTCCCTGGTGGTTCAGATGGTAAAGCGTCTGCAATGCTGGAGACCTGGGTTCGATCCCTGGGTCAGGAAGATCCCCTGGAGAAGGAAATGGCAACCCACTCCAGTACTCTTGCCTGGAAAATCCCATGGACAGAGGAGCCTGGTAGGCTACAGTCCATGGGGTTGCAAAGAGTCAGACACGACTGAGCAACTTTACTTACTTAAACCCCAAAGTGATGGTATTTGGAAGTAGAGCTTTAGGGGGTGATTAGATCATGAGGATGGAGCCCTAATGAATAGGATGAGTACCCTTATAAGAAAGACTCCAGAAAACTCTCACGCCCCTTCTGCCATCTGAGGACACAAGGAGAAGACTGTCATTTATAAATCAGGAAGCAGGCCGACACCAAACAATGAACCTGCCACTGCCCTGATCTTGAACTTCCTAGTCTCCAGAACTGTAAATAAAATCTTGTTGCTTAAGCCGCCCAGTCTGTAGTGTTTTTGTTATAACAGCTTGAAGGGACTAAGCCACTAAATCAAAATCATTATTTTTAAAAGTCCCAGAGCTAGGAAAAACAAAATGATGGTATCGTGTTTGGAAACCTATGAGAAATAGAATTCTCTAGAAGAGGAGACAGAAATCCTTAGCTACACATATTTCTGAGTAACTGAATGTTAGGAAATGTATAATATGATGTTAATTACAGATTTATTTTGGGAACAGGAAGGTAGATGTGCAGAGATTGATTTGTTCTTATTTTTTAAATTTCTGTTTCCTTTGCCACTGACTCATCACTTTCATGGCTCAGCATCTTTGCCTAACCTGTTTCCTTAGCTTGCTGCACTTTGCTGTATTATAGGACTGAACCGCAGTTGTCTGTGTACAGATCAATTTTCACTTATAGGTTATGATCTCCTTAGTGACAAGGAAGATGTGTTCTGTTTTTATACACAACTGACAAAGTAGATAGTTTGGAAGGGGAGTTAGTCCTGCCATAATGGGCATTAATCAACTTCCCAGCCATTGCTGGACATCTAAGTAATGACAGAATGCAGGTGTGAATGTAAACACAGCTTTAAAAGAGATTCTTAGTTTCCTGCTGCTGCTGCTGCTGGTAAGTCACTTCAGTCGTGTCCGACTGTGAGACCCCATAGACAGCAGCCCACCAGGCTCCCCGTCCCTGGGATTCTCCAAGCAAGAACACTGGAGTGGGTTGCCATTTCCTTCTCCAGTGCATGAAAGTGAAAAGTGAAAGTGAAGTTGCTCAGTCGTGTCCGACTCTTAGCGACCCCATGGACTGCAGCCCACCAGGCTCCTCCGTTCATGGGATTTTCCATACAAGGGCACTGGAGTGGGGTGCCATTGCCTTCTCCATCTTAGCTCCCTACTCAAGCATATTATCACCAGCAAACTTTCTGTAGGCATCCCTGCTAAATCCCAAGTGCTTGGTGGAATGTTTGACTAGAACTGAATGCTCTATCTATGTTTGTTGATTGAATGTTTTCATGCATTAAAAAAAAATCAGTTTGGCATGATACACCAACAGAAGAAAAAAATCCATTTAGGATGTTTGAAGAAACTTACCAGCCTTTATGCTGAATATGTGCAGGATTTTCATGTCTGATTGGAAATATGCACCTTAACTCTCTCTCCCAATTCAACTATTCTAAAGAAAGATACCTGGAAAAGTGTTCATTATTCGTTGTTTAATCAAATCTTATAATACACTATTAAGATCTCCAAATCTTTCCTGAATCAGGCTAAAAACTAAACATGACGGTGTAAATGAAGTTAGCCTTCTTCTTCTTTCGTGATTATTCCTGCCAGTTCTACATTATCTAAGGTAAAATGAAACTCAAAGGTGATCTTAAAAAAATCAAAAGATATTGAAAGAGTCCTGTGATCATGAGTCTTCTCTGATATCTCTACAAAAATTTATCCCCATAAATTTGAAATCACGTTATTTTTTAAAGTGATGATTTCCATATCAGTGGGGCTTCCCGGGTGGCACTAGTAGTAAAGAACGTGCCTGCCAATGCAGAGGACATAAAAGGCATGAGTTTGATTTCAGGATCAGGAATATCCTTTGGAGGAGGGGACGGCAGCCCACTCCAGTATTCTTGCTTGAAGAATCCCATGCACAGAGGATCCTGGTGGGCTACGGTCCATAGGGTTGCAAAGAGCTGGACACAACTGAAGCAACAGCATGCACACATATATCAGTGTATTTGAACAAATTCTGTTAAAATGCAGATATTTCCACCAGAAGCCTTATTTTATAAGACAGGTAGAGAAATTCTTTCAAAACTTATGATGTCCACAACATTCTTCAGCTCTTAACCTTTCCCTGAATTCACTTTGACTTTTTTCATTTCGAATAAAATCCAAAGTTTTTGCCATAGCCACAGCATACCCCAGTGAAGTCATTTTCTACTTCTTTCCTCCTCTCTGCCACACTGGCTCCTCTCTGCTCCTTGAACACAAAAAACATCTTGCTGTTTCTTCCTCTTGAGTTGCTCTTAACTCACAGTGTATCAGGGCTTAGTCACTGAATTCAGGCCTCTGCTCAGAGGGTGCCTCCTCGGAGAGGCTCTGTCTCACACCTTTGTTTACCTGGATTCCTTCTTCACAATACCTGCTTTTATCTGATGTTAAACTATCTGAAATTCTTTGCTTATGTGTTTATGGTCTGTCTTCCTCATTCCTCATTAGAATACAAGTTTCATAAGGGCAGCAACCCTAATATGTTTACTGGTATATCTACAACAACTGAAAGAGAATTTATTCTCAGTAGAAACAGAGGGTTTTAAAAGGGAAATTGGACCTTAGAGAGTGTATCCTTCACCAAAATTTTTATTGAGCACACAAAGAAACTGAGGCTCAAGAGGGTTAAATGGCTTATCGAAGGTCACAGTTAATAAGCAGCAGAATTGAGTCTGAGTTATATTTATTTCCAGTCCAACTGCCTTTGACTATAAAAAACAAAAATGAACAAGAGGAATGCCTAGGTTGACTTTCAACTTTACAGAGATTTATAATTTTTGTTTTCTAGAACAGTCTCTCCATAAAAACCGCAATAGATTTTAATCTCACTTTATTTTTGTTTTCCTTTCAGTCTCCAAGAGTGAGTCCTAGTGTGATTTTGCAAATCCCAGAACGTGAAAGCTAACAGGGTGTGACAGCTGGTATGTCCCCTGCTCATCACATTCAGTGGTCTGTAACAGGGTAAATGACACAATTACCTGCTGTAATTACTGCTGCTGACAATACAGTCTCCCTGGTGAATGCTTTATGAAATTCAGAACTGCTTTCCCCGTCAATTCAATAAAAACCTTTGCCTACAGATTTTGGGCAGTATTTTGTTAAATAAATGTTTAAAAATTAAAACCTAAATCTAAATGGACATTTATTACTTTACATAATTCAAATATTGTGTATTCATTTTGCTCTAATCTAATCTTTGCACTGAAATGCAAATCTTTGTAACAAAGTTTTGCTTTAAATCAAGACTGTGTTCTCAAAGGTTAAGAAGATACATAGAACACTTCACAAAAAAGCAGATGTATGAAGAGAGTCAGGAGAACTGAATTTTAAAAAATCCACCAAAATCCTGATCTAGAGAAGTCTGATGTACACCAAATGTGTTACTTCTTTCATTTCAGCTATAAAGACACTTGAGAATACATACAGAAACAAACAATTGTAAAGGTTGACTGCTCTGAGTTTGACTGCCAGCCAAAATCCTTCACAAATTATAGGCAGGCTGTCAGAATAAAAAATAAAAATGCACAGATACATCCTTACCTGCAGATATAACTCGTTTTCCTTCACCTTTTTTTTAGAAAGTACTATTGCCAAATTCCTATTCTATGACTGTGATTAACAGATTGAATAGCTTAACAGATAGTATTAAAAACCAGCCCACTTAGGAGAAAGTTGTACAAACTCTTTTTGCAAATACATTCAGGGAATACACTTTTTCTCCCTCTGGGTAACACCAATATGTTAACAGAAGTATATGAATAAACAGATGACTTTGATTTTGCAAATAAGTTATTCCTGCTTTAATGATGCAATATATTCCTGGAAACCACACCAGAAGACCAATTAGCATTAAGTGGAACTAATTATGTCCTTATCGGGTTCACATGTTCCAACATAGTTTGGCATCATCAGCAGAAACTGATGAATAAATGGGTGAGGAGGTCAAGAGTAAAGGACTTATAGTTGATAATCAGTGCTGAATGCACCCAGCAGTGAAACACAATGATGAGAAAACAGAACTGATATGGAATTCAAGTACACAGTGATTATTCCACAGTGACACAAAAGAACTGGACCCATTTTAACTTTTAAATTTGATATCCTTTGCTTTTTTGTAACAAAATAAAGATAAATAAGTGCTATCCAAACATCAAGATGGAAATGCTATATGAATGTCAAGAAGGAAGAGTTAATATAAGGATATAAATTTCCACATACACCTCGTATCTCAATGCACTAACAGCAGAAAAACCATATATTTCAAGATATAACAACACATAGACTTTCCTGGTGGCTCAGATGGTAGGTAAAGAATCTGCCTGCAATGCAGGAGACCCGGGTTTGATCCTTGGGTCAGAAAGATCCCCTGGAGAAGGGAATTCTTCTTAGAAGGCTACCCACTCTAGTATTCTTCCCCAGAGAATTCCATGGACAGAGGAGCCTGGTGGGCTATAGTCCATGGAATTGTAAAGAATCAGGCACAACTGAGTGACTATCATTCTATGATAATGCTAGCTAATCATACAATGGTATCATGATATCATTTTTGAAAATGGAAGCAATGGTAAATCAGTAAACCCTCTCTTAGGTTTCAGACTTTGCAGTTTTACAGTGATTGCTGAAGAACTGTAGCATACCCACGACTTTATAAGACTTCATAAATAGAAAGTGTTAACCACTTAGCTACTTGCAATGTGACACAATCCAGGTCAAAATGTAGTACTCATGCAGTTGAGATGGAGATGATTAAATCTGTTACTTCAATCTCCAATCCCACTGGGTTCTGTTTAACTCTCCCAGCCTTGAGACCTGCCCTCTATTACCGGTCAGCACTTTGTTTCGGGCTATTTGGACCTGATTTTTCCATCTGTAATGTTTTTCCCCAGGCTCTTCCTCTCTCATGACCCTACTTGAACACACAGTCTGAGTAGGTCCTCAGTGCTAGTCTCTGTAGCATTTGTACATACCAAATATTTGATACTATTCATCCACTTGCTCAAAGTTTACTAGTCTCCTATCCCTACAGACGATGAAGTCAATGAGCACAGGAATTGCGTGATTAGCATTGTACCCACACAGAGGAGACTCTCAAAGATCATGGATCCATATGTCCTTAAGATTAAAGGACTTCTTTCCTTCTGTAAGCCTTTTATCACACTTCATAACTTTAAATTTGAAAACTAGTAGATACGCATTGAGTGATAAGACTAACAGCTTCTCTATTTGATGCAGAATTATTGTATAATATCAGGTTTTTATTTGAATGTAGTCACATTTCAAGAGATATGATATTATATAAAGTGTATCTGAATTTCAGTAAAAAGGAATCCAATAATATAATTTCATTCTACTTATTAATGCTACTTCTGAATGACAACTATTTCTATACAAATGGCCTAAACAGCCACTTTCAAATTGACACATGAAAGGGTATAATTTCCGTTCCAGCATATTAAGAGTCCACTACAAAAGAAAAATATTGAGTTAGCAGAGTTAAATGTATCTGCAAAAGAAGTCTCTTGAAAACCACCTCAGGAGAATATTTTTAAGTTTATTGAAAATATTTTTTCCTATTTATACGATTATCTAGTCAATAGAAGTTATTTACAACCAGGTTCAGTTTCAGAGGATTAAAACATGAAGTCCCACTAATGAAATTTTGTTCTTAGCAATAGAACACAGAGTTGTGTTGACTCTATAGTAATGAATTAGAGGCAAAAGCATCTCAAAGATATCAGAGGCAAGTTGATTTGGTAACGTGCAGGATGTCACCTTCATCAGTTTAGTTCAGTCACTGAGTTGTATGTGACTCTTAGTGACCCAATGCACTGCAGCACACCAGGCCTCCCTGTCCATCACCAATTCCGAGACTTTACTCAAACTCCTGTCCATCAAGTTGGTGATAACATCCAACCATCTCATCCTCTGTCGTCCCCTCCTCCTCCTGCCTTCAATCTTTCCCAGCATCAGGGTCTTTTCCAATGAGTCAGTTCTTCTCATCAGGTGGCCAAAGTACTGGAGTTTTGGCTTCAGCATCAGTCCTTCCAATGAATATTCAGGACTGATTTCCTTTTGGATTGACTGGTTGGATCTCCTTGCAGTCTAAGGGACTCTCAAGAGTCTTCAACAACACCACAGTTCAAAAACATCAATTCTTCAGCACTAGTACTCTTGCCTGGAAAATCCCATGGATGGAGGAGCCTGGTGAGCTGCAATCTATGGGGTCGCTAAGAGTCAGACATGACTGAGCAACTTCCCTTTCACTTTTCTGCGTTGGAGAAGGAAATGACAACCCACTCCAGCGTTCCTGCCTGGAGAATCCCAGGGACGGAGGAGCCTGGTGGGCTGCCATCTACGGGGTCACACAGAGTCGGACACGACTGAAGTGACTTGGCAGCAGCAGCTTTCTGTATAGCCCAACTCTCACATCCATACATGATTACTGGAAAAACCACAGCTTTGACTAGACAGACCTTTGTTGGCAAAGTAATGTCTCTGCTTTTTAATATGCTGTCTAGGTATGTCATAACTTTTGTCCTGAGGAGCAAACATCTTTTAATTTCATGGCTGACATCACCATCTGCAGAGGTTTTGGAGCCCCCAAAAATGAAGTCTCTCACTGCTTCCACTGTTTCCCCATCTATTTTCCATGAAGTGATGGGGCCGGATGGCATGATCTTATTTTTCTGAATGTTGAGTTTTAAGCCCACTTTTTCACTCTGCTCTTTCGCTTTCATCAAGAGGCTCTTTAGTTCCTCTTCGCTTTCTGCCATTAGGGTGGTGTCATCTGCATATCTGAGGTTACTTATATTTCTCCCGGAAATCTTGATTTCAGCTTCTGCTTCCTCCAGCCCATTGTTTCTCATGATGTACTCTGCATATAAAGTAAATAAGCAGGGTGACAATATACAGCCTTGATGTACTCCTTTCCCGATTTGGAACCAGTCTGTTGTTCCATATAGTTCTAACTGATGCTTCTTAACCTGCATACAGATTTCTCAGGAGGCAGGTCAGGTGGTCTGGTATTCCCATCTCTTGAAGAACTTTCCACAGTTTGTTGTGATCCACACAGTCAAAGGCTTTGACATAGTCAATAAAGCAGAGGTCAATGTTTTTCTGGAACTCTCTTGGTTTTTCAATAATCCAACAGATGTTGGCAATTTGATCTCTGGTTCCTTTGCCTTTTCTAAATCCAGTTTGAATATAGGAAGTTCATGATTCATATACTGTTGAAGCCTTTCTTGGAGAATTTTGAGCATTACTTTGCTAGCATGTGAGATGAGTGCAGTTGTGCAGTACTTTGAACATTCTTTGACATTGCCTTTCTTTGGAATTGGAATGTCCTATGGCCACTACTAAGTTTTCCAAATTTGCTGACATATTGGGTGCAGCACTTTCACAGCATCATCTTGTAGGTTTTGAAATAGCTCAACTGGAATTCCATCACCTCCACTAGCTTTGTTTGTAGTGATGCTTCTTAAGGCCCACTTGACTTCACATTGCAGGATGTCTGGCTCTAGGTGAGTGATCACACCATCATGATTATCTGGGTCATGAAGATCTTTTTTGTACAGTTCTTCTGTGTGTTCTTACCACCTCTTCTTAATATCTTCTGCTTCTGTTAGGTCCACACCATTTCTGTCCTTTATTTTGCCCATCTTTGGATGAAAAATTCCCTTGGTATCTCTAATTTTCTTGAAGAGATCTCTAAACTTTCCCATTCTATTGTTTTCCTCTATTTCTTTGCACTGATCACTGAGGAAGGCTTTCTTATTTCTCCTTGCTAGTCTTTGGAACTCTGCATTCAAATGGTTATATCTTTCCTTATCTCCCTTGCCTTTCATTTCTTTTCTTGTCACAGCTATTTGTAAGGCCTCCTCAGACAGCCACTTTGCCTTTTTCCATTTCTTTTCCTTGGGGCAGTCTTGATCACTACCTCGTGTACAATGTCAGGAACCTCCATCCATAGTTCTTCCGACACTCTTTCTATCAGATCTAATCCCTTGAACCTATTTGTCATCTTCACAGTCACATATTAATACAAGGTGTTCGTGGGCGGACTCCACATTTCAGAGATGAACTGGGCATATACAATGAAATAATACATTGGTGACTCTCTTTGGCACTTCTTGGTTAAAATGTTATTTTCCTCATTCATTATGAATATCATGGTAACTGAACCAAAATGCAGACTGAAAATATTAGCAAATTGCTTTTCCCAGACTACATCATCAGCCACAGAAGCTTGCTTGCATTATTACTTTTGCCAACACTGTCATAAATTTTCATCAACACTGCAATTGTTATTTTCAAACCTAGATATATTCATGGAGGGTTTGAGAATATGTTTACCCTAGAAATGTCTTTATCTGCCTTTTTCTTTCTGAAAAGATTCCCATAAATAGTATTGTGTAACTAAAAAGAGAGGGCTTCCCTGGTGGCTCAAATGGTAAAGACTCAGCCTGCGATGAAGAAGACCTGAGTTCAACCTTGAGGTTGGGAAGATCTCCTGGAGGAGGGCATGGCAACCCATTCCAATATTCTTGTCTGTAGAATTCCCATGGATAGAGGATCCTGGCAGGTTATAATCCATAGGATCACAAAGAGTTGGACACAACTGAGTGACTAAGAATACACAACACTAAAAAGAGGACCATTTAAAGAATAACATTGTGGTTACATGTTATAATCTATAGTGAAGCACTCACTATTTCTTGCTCCATATACTAATAGCCACATTAATTATGGTTCATTATTCATGTGGAAACAATACCTACATGCATATTTTACGTATTTAACATCCTAGCATTTGGGGATATAAAATTTATACTGGTATATATTGAAGTAGAGTTGATACGAATAGGAAAATGCTACATCATTTGGCTGACTATATCCAAGCTTATATTTAGCTATGACTTGTTGAACATTTACAATGTGCCAAGTACTACATATGATGGACTCAGTTCTTTGATCTAATTTTCATACCAACACTAAGAAATGGGTATTGTTATTCTCATTTTATAGATGAGGCAAATGAGTCATAAAGAGGTTAAATAAATTCATCCAACATCATAGAATTTTAAGTGAAACAGCTAGAATTCAAAGTCAGATCTGTTGAATTCCAAGTCTGAACTCAAACTTCATAAATTAAGAAGACCTAATCAATCTAATTGATCTTCTTCATTTAAAAGTCTTTTGTGTGCCTAGTTTCTCAGTCATTTCCGACTCTTTGAGACCCAGTGGGCTATAGACTGCTAGGCTCCTCTGTCCATGGGAATTCTCCAGGCAAGACTACTGGAGGGGGTTTCCAGGCCCTCCTCCAAGGGATCTTCCCAATCCAAGGATCATATCAATGTCTCCCCCATTGCAGGCAGATTCTTTACTGTCTTGAGCCACCAGGGAAGCCCACAGAAGTCTTATAACTTATGAAAAATAAATTAGTTACTCCTTAATTGTCCCAGTCGCATGGCCACACTGTAGATTTGACAGGTGGTTCCCAATTTTATTAGCACCTGGGACTTGTTTTGTGGAAGACAGTCCTTCCATGGACAGCGTGGGGCAGATGGTTTCAGGATAATTACCATAAGGAGCATGCTACTTAGAATCCTCACATGTGCAGTTCACAGTAGGGTTCACATTCTTATGAGAATTAAATGCTGATGCTGATCTGATAGGAGGCGGATCAATGGAGAGTGCCTGTTAATACAGATGAAGCTTCCCTTGTTCCCCTGTCACTCACATCCTGCTGTGCAGACCCAGAGGATGGAGGGTAGTGGGTTGGGGACCCTGGGTTTGACTACTACAAGGTATTATTCCATATTCAAGATTTTACTGTTGGTGTTTCTTGTGGATTTCATCCTGGGAACTACCCTTTAAGAAGTCATGGATCATGTCCTGTGATAAGGATCCAATTTAAAAGTATTAAATTTAACATATTAGTGCTCAGTCACTTCAGTCTGTCCCATAGACTGTAGTCTGCCAGGATCATCTGTCAAAGGGATCTCTCAGGCAATGATACTGGAGTGGGTTGCCATTTCCAACTCCAGGGGATCTTCCCCACCCAGGGATCAAACTTGTGGCTGCTGCATTGGCAGATAAATTATTTACACTTGAGCTACCTGGGAAGCCCAACATATCAATAAACAGTCATAATGAACAGACTCATAGAGACTCACTAGGAATAGTAAATAATAACTGAGGAAAGTTAGCTAATTCAAAAAAGATACTCCCAGAGACTTAGTAGTTTTATGAACATTATTTTGAGTGCTATTCTATGAAACAAAGGGCTTCCCTGGTGGCGCTAGTGGTAAAGAACCCACCTGCCAATGCAGGAGACATAAGAGGCATGGGTTCGATCCCTGGGTCAGAAAGATCCCCTGGAGGAGGAAATGGCAATCCACTCTAGTATTCTTGCCTGGAGAATCCCATGAAAGAGGAGCCTGGCAAGTTACAGTCCACTGGGACACGAAGAGTCAGACATGACTTAAGCGACTTAGCACACATGCAAATGAAACCAAGATTAGACTTATTTCCTGTGTTCCAAGGGGCAAAATAAGGATGGCTTAGTCACTGACCCAAGAACATAGTATTTATGCCAGGATAACTTCATTTGTGTTGGCCTCCTTGCCTGAAATCCCCTTCTTTTACCCAATTTACCGAAATTCTATCCTCCCCGTAGGGGCTTCCCTTGTGGCTCAGAGGTTAAAGCGTCTGCTCGCTTTGTGGGAGACCCGGGTTTAATCCCTGGGTCGGGAAGATCCCCTGGAGAAGGAAATGGCAACCCACTCCAGTGTTCATGCCTGGAGAATCCCATGGATGGAGGAGCCTGGTAGGCTACAGTCCACAGGGTCGCAAAGAGTCGGACACGACAGAGTGACTTCACTTTCACTTATTCTCCCTATAAGACCCCATTCACATTCCATCATTTTCACGAAAATGATTGAGACAATATTCACTGAATTTCTCATCCTCCAAGCTCTTATTATATTCTCTTCTTTTGATTGGTCTTATTATAGAATGATCTAACAGACTAAGCTTTTTTTTTTTTAATTTTAGTTTTTTGAAAATAGGATCCATATCTTTTACTCATTTGAGAGTAATGTATAGGAACAACGCTGTGCTACCCTTCTCATTTCCTTGAGAATTAAAACAATAAAATTTAAGACATAATGAATGAAATAGATATGTATATTTAGGCATCCCAATGTTCATAGCAGCACTGTTTAAAATGGCCAAGATGTGGAAGCAACCTAAATATCCATCAACAGATGAACAGATGAAGAAAATGTGGTCCATATGTACACTGGAATTTTATGAAGCCACTAAAAGAAGGAAATTTTCCCATTTGCAACAACATGGATGGATCTGAAAGTATTATGCTTAGTGAGGTAAGTCAGATAAAGACAAATACCATATGTTTTTACCTATGTGTGGAATCTAAAAAATAATACAAATGAATGAATATAACAAAACAGAAATAAATTCACAGATATAGAGAACAAACTAGTGGTTACTAATGTGGAGAGAAACAGGGGTAAGGGCAAGGAAGGGGAAGGGGATTAAGTGGTACAAACAAATAGGAGTAAAATAAATAACACACAAGGATGTAATGTACAGTACAGGGGATACAACCAATATTTTGTAAATTTAAATGGAGTATAATCTATAAAAATATCAAATCACTATGTTGCACACTTGAAAATACTATAACACTGTAAACAAACTAAATTTCAATTTAAAATAGATATCTATAAAAGTTATTTTACGTAAGTTAATAAAATAGTAAAGCAAAATGTCTACATGTTTTGAGGGAAAACACATCTAAATATCCCAAATGGTAAGGAGGAATCACAATGGAAATTATAAAATTTTATAAAAATTATAAATTTATCATTTAGATGTAAATGATATAAAAAAGGAACGCAGCTTAAGTAAAGACTAGATAGAAATGTATAGATAAGTGCATTCATTAAAAAGCACAGCTTTAGGGGGCTTCCCTTGTGGCTCAGTAGTAAGGAATCTGCCGAAGTGCAGGAAACCTGGGTTCAGTCCCCAGTCTGGGAGGACTCCACATGCCATGAAGCAACTGAGCCCTTGTGCCGCAACTACTGAGACTGTGCTCTAGAATCGGGGCGCCACCACTGGTGAGCCCACCCGCCACAACTACGCAACTACTGAGACTGTGCTCTAGAATCGGGGTGCCACCACTGGTGAGCCCACACGCCACAACTACGGAGGCCTGCTCCCTGGAGTCTGTGCTCCAAAACAGGAGAAGCCACTGCAGTGAAGGCCCACACTGCAACTAACTCAACAAATAAATTGTATATATAAAAGCATGGCTTTCAAAATGAGCAGACTTGGGACACCGGTAATTATTTGTAATGCGATCTTAGGCAAGCTATTGAAATTACAATGCCCCATACTCCTCACTTATGCAGTGAGGCTAATAATACCAAATGTACAGTATCATTTTGAAAATTAAGGCATCTAGAACTATCCCTGACACATTGGAGGAATTTTTTTTTTTTTAATATTATCATCACGTTCACTTAAAGAGCTATAAGAACAAAGTGAAACAGAGATGTTGACCAAACATGTAATCAACCAATGTTATTAGCATATTGAAGAGAAGAAGAAAAAAACCCACTGTTTTCATAAAGCCTGGAAATGGGAAACTGAAGGAAGTAAAATTGACACATTCTTTCTTCACTATAAGGGGAAGGGGTATACTGACTATATACACCAATATCACCATGTTCTTAGAATCATCTCATAGATTCCTTTTGCTCTAATATAATTCAATTATCCCTACAGTCTTTGTACCAAAGACTAAATACCAAAGGAGAATGCTCTAACTAGGCCACAGAGAGCAACAGAGTCTTCCCGATTACAGCAGTGAATGGGGCTACCAGTGAAAACTGTGTCAAGAAACAAAAATCAAAATTGGAAGAACAGGAAGTAGAGTAAGGAAGTAGAAAGAAGAAATATTGAATATAAGTTTATAAAGGAGTAGGAGAAAAAAACATGTGCAGATAGGCAAAAGTCAGAATAGTCTGGTTAATAAGCCAAGAAGAAGAGAGGTTTAAGAGTCAAGGTATAGATCAGTCTTGTGGACTCTGTGGGAGAGGGGGGCGGGGGGAGATTTGGGAGAATGGCATTGAAACATGTGTAATATCATGTGTGAGACGAGTTGCCAGTCAGGTTCTATGCAGGATGCTGGATGCTTGGAGCTGGTGCACTGGGACGGCCCAGAGGGAGGGTATGGGGAGGGAGGAGGAAGGAGGGTTCAGGATGGGGAGCACAGGTATACCTGTGGCGGATTCATTTCGATGTTGGGCAAAACTAATACAATATTGTAAAGTTAAAAAAAAAAAAAAAAGAGTCAAGGGCAACAGTATAAAATACCAGAGAGACATAAGCAAAGGGATTTAGTGCAGGCATTCAGGTGATTTCCATGTAAGCAAATTCAGAGGAGGAGAGAAATAAGCCAGTTTGTAATATGTGAACAAGTGTCAAAGGAGTCCTGGTAAGTCAGAGTATTAAATCATACTCTTCATATATGTTGTGGTAAGTTAGAATGGTAGCTAGATTGGGGTCCTCTCCATGCTATAAAATGTCAAATTCATAGAAAATCTTTTGCCCAGTGTGATTAGAGTCATGAGATAGATGAAGAAAGAAATCACAAAAGGTAATACATACATATCTTAAACACTTGAAATAATACAGATGAGCATTTGTCAGTTTCTAACGTAGGCCAACTCTTTTGCTTTGAGTTATTCAAAGACATCCTTCAAAAATCATACTGATTATTAATTCTGCAAGAGTTCCAGCTTTAATTTACTTAAAGTGGAGTGAGAAATTAAAGACACTTGCAGAGCAATTTGAATGGATAAGAACAGATTTCTACACTTTTTCCAAATATTTTACAATTTTCTTACCCATACCTAATTTGATAACACATTTTCAGTGACTTGACTGAATCAAGTTATTCATATATATTCTACTTATTTTTTTGTGTGTGAAACAACACTATTTGTGGAGAATATCAGTATATCTGGTGGGTAGGTTAAGTCGTGATTGGTTAAAAGAGCTTCTACTATGTAGGAAAAACTGTTACCTTCTTCCTGTACTCACACCATCCCTATAAAACTTTTTATCCTAGAGAAAATATTAATATATTCAGACATAATAAAAGGTTGCCAGGTGAAAAGTTCAAACTCAAAAATATACATTTTTAATTAACCACAAATCCTAAATATAACTGACACTGATCCATTTCCATCAAATACCAAACAAGCCTTACAAGTTCAGAGAGAAGTGGGTAAAAAACTGAAAAATATCTTCATGAGAAAAAAGAAGTATGTATAGAAATGAAATTTATCTTCATGAAATTAACCTCCTCTACCTATTAATGTGATACTAGCCTTACAGATCCCATTCAGTTGCTCAGTCGTGTCTGACTCTGTGACCCCATGCACGGCAGCACACCAGGCCTCCCTGTCCATCACCAACTCCCGGAGTCTACCTAAACCCATATCCATTGAGTCAGTGATGCCATCCAAACATCTCATCCTCTGTCGTCCCCTTCTCTTTCTGCCCTCAATCTTTCCCAGCATCAGGGTCTTTTCAAATTTGTTAGCTCTTCGCATCAGATGGCGAAAGTACTGGAGTTTCAGCTTCAACATCAGTCCTTCCAATGAACACACAGGACTGATCTCCTTTAGGATGGACTGGTTGGATCTCCTTGCAGTCCAAGGGACTCTCAAGAATCTTCTCCAACACCACAGTTCAACAGCATCAATTCTTTGGCACTCAGCCTTCTTCACAGTCCAACTCTCACATCCATACATGACTACTGGAAATACCATAGCCTTGACTAGATGGACCTTTGTGGACAAAGTAATGTCTCTGCTTTTTAATATGCTGTCTAGGTTGGTCATAACTTTCCTCCCAAGGAGTAAGCATCTTTTGATTTCATGGCTGCAGTCACCATCTGATTTTGGAGCCCCCCAAAATAAAGTCAGCCTCTGTTCCCACTGTTTCCCCATCTATTTGCCATGAAGTGATGGGACTGGATGCCATGATCTTAGTTTTCTAAATGTTGAGCTTTAAGCCAACTTCTTCACTCTCCTCTTTCATGTTCATCAAGAGGCTCTTTAGTTCTTCTTCACTTTCTGGCATAAGGGTGGTGTCATCTGCATATCTGAGATTAGATATTTCTCCCGGCAATCTTGATTGTGATTGTGTTTATTGTGATGCACACAGTCAAAAGCTTTGGCATAGTCAACAAAGCAGAAATAGATGTTTTTCTGGAGCTCTCTTGCTTTTTCGATGATCCAGCAGATGTTGGCAATTTGATCTCTGGTTCCTCTGCCTTTTCTAAAACCAGCTTGAACATCTGGAAGTTCACGGTTCACGATTGCTGAAGCCTGGCTTGGAGAATTTTGAGCATTACTTTACTAGCGTGTGAGATGAGTGCAATTATGCAGTAGTCTGAGCATTCTTGGGCATTGCCTTTCTTTGGGACTGGAATGAAAACTGACCTTTTCCAGCCCTTTGGCCACTGCTGAGTTTCCCAAATTTGCTGACATATTGAGTGCAACACAGTAAACCGTGGAAAATTCTGAAAGAGATGGGAATACCAGACCACCTGACCTGCCTCTTGAGAAATTTGTATGCAGGTCAGGAAGCAACAGTTAGAACTGGACATGGAACAACAGACTGGTTCCAAATAGGAAAAAGAGTACGTCAAGACTGTATGTTGTCACCCTGCTTATTTAACTTATATGCAGAGTACATCATGAGAAACACTGGCTGGAAGAAGCACAAGCTGGAATCAACATTGCTGGGAGAAATATCAATAACCTCAGATATGCAGATGACTCCACCCTTATGGCAGAAAGTGAAGAGGAACTCAAAAGCCTCTTGATGAAAGTGAAAGAGGAGAGTGAAAAAGTTGGCTTAAAGCTTATCATTCAGAAAACGAAGATCATGGCATCTGGTCCCATCACTTCATGAGAAATAGATGGGGAATCAGTGGAAACACTGTCAGACTATTTTCTTGGGCTCCAAAATCACTGCAGATGGTGACTGCAGCCATGAAATTAAAAGATGCTTACTCCTTGGAAGGAAAGTTATGACCAACCTAGATAGCACATTTAAAAGCAGAGACATTACTTTGCCAACAAAGGTCCATCTAGTCAAGGCTATGGTTTTTCCTGTGGTCATGTATGGATGTGAGAGTTGTATTGTGAAGAAGGCTGAGCGTCGAAGAACTGATGCTTTTGAACTGTGGTGTTGGAGAAGACTCTTGAGAGTCCCTTGGACTGCAAGGAGATCCAATCAGTCCATTCTGAAGGAGATCAGCCCTGGGATTTCTTTGGAAGGAATGATGCTAAAGCTGAAACTCCAGTACTTTAGCCACCTCATGCGAAGAGTTGACTCATTGGAAAAGACTCTGATGCTGGGAGGGATTAGGGGCAGGAGGAGAAGGGGATGACAGAGGATGAGATGGCTGGATGGCATCACTGATTCCATGGATGTGAGTCTGAGTGAACTCTGGGAGTTGGTGATGGACAGGGAGGCCTGGCGTGCTGCAATTCATGGGGTCGCAAAGAGCCAGACACAACTGAGTGACTGAACCGAACTGAACTGAACTGAGTGCAATACTTTCACAATATCATCTTGAAGGATTTGAAATAGCTCAACTGGAATTCCATCACCTCCACTAGTCTTATCTAGCTGATTTTCAAAATTACTTTGATAGTATTTTTCTCAACCCATTGCTCCAAAAACTTTCATTGGAACCTTTATGCTACAGCATAGACCAAAAATTTCAAAGACTCTTATTGATGAAAACCCTTTGCCAGGTTTCCTTATTCTCTCTACACTCCTCAATACTTTGCTTCTTCTAGTCCCAGTGAATCTTTCACCCTCAACACAAAGAACTTTGTTGCTCTACAAACTTATGACATGATGTCCCATAGATGCCTTTACTCTGCAAACTCTATCCATTTGATAAGTCCTGAAACATCTTCTCATTCATGTAGTCTTTCTTAACCAATGAAACAGTGTTATTAGGTCTTACTCTATCCTGATCAGATTCCCAACTCTTTGCTTCATGTATATGCTCAATAATCATTTGCTTGAGCCCCCTGTAGTGCTCTTATAATACCACCTAAAAAGCATCAGCATATTATAGGTACCACTGAAGGATAAATGACCTGGTGAGGACTTTAAGATATATAAGGGTTATATAAAAGTCCTCAATATATTTGCGCTTTCTATTGATGAGTGGCATCAGGAACACCTGGCTAATGGCAATAAAGTACATGACATATAAGTCTGAGTGGAAAGAGCTGATCAGAGAAATTTTACAGGAAAATATATCAAGCAAATCTAGAGGAGAAAGAGCTAAATATTGTAGGGACAGCAACAATGAGAAGAGAAATTGGCAGAGCTATGGGATGTTTTGCAGATATCTTGTATCTTGAGTTGTAGAAGATTAACACTCTCTTGTGGATAAAGCTGACATGTAGCTTTACCCAAGGACCCTAGTTAAGAATTTATTGATAACACATCTTGGCATGTCTCATTCACACTATCTCACTTTCTCTACTCATCAAAATCACTGTCTTCAAGAAAGTATAGATTAGCAATATGGAAAGTTACTCTTCAGGTGGTCCATGTAAGCTGGCATGAGTTAGAACCAGTCTAGATCAGCACTGCCCAACAGAAATATAATCTAAGCTACATGCATAATTTTTCTAATAGCCACATTTAAAAATTTAATGAAAAATTTAATATTTTAGCCAACCCAATCATTTAAAATATTATTTCAACATATAATCAATATACTAAGGTAACTTGTGGCTTTTAAGCTCTTCAAATGTGGCTCAACCAAATTACTGTGTCATCAAGTGTAAACTGTACACTAGATTTTGAAGACTTAATACGAAGAGAAAAATCATTGAGATATTTTAAGTCCTTTCTCTTCATATTAAGTCTTCAAAATCTAGTGTACAATTTATACTTGATGACACAGTAATTTGGTTGAACCACATCTGAAGAGCTTAAAAGCCACAAGTTACCTTAGTGGACACTCAGCTGTTCTTTGCGTTCTTCTCCCTGTCCTCATCACCCTTCATGAGGATTAAGTCGCTTGCTCAGTCGTGTCCGACTCTTTGCGACCCCATGGACTGGAACCCACAAGGCTCCTCCATCCATGGGATTCTCCAGGCAAGAATACTGGAGTGGGTTGCCATTTCCTTCTCCAGGGATCCCAACCCAGGGATCGAACCCAGGTCTCCTGCATTGCAGGCAGACGCTTTAACTTCTGAGCCACCAGCAATGCCATGAGGATTAGGTCTACCTAAAGGAAGAAGCAGAAAAGAAAGTCTACAGAGAGTAGACTTGATTGTAAATAAACACACATGTGGATAAAGAACACACATCCACACATATTGGCTTGACACTTGAGAACCTGTGCCAACCAACCCCTTTCCAACTTTATCTTGCCCATCCCACCTCATTCCTGACACACACATGAATTATCCTGAGCTGAAATGGGCCATGTGCTGTTTCCTAACAAGACCTTGAGTTCCTTCATTGCTAATTCTCTTGTTTAAAAAGCTAATTCCTCTTCCTTGATAATCTTGACATTTTAATCATTCTTCATGATCACCATGTACCCAGCTGCTCAATTCAGAAATATGAGTCATGCTTGACTCCTCCCCTGACGTCATTCTGTACAACCCAGAGATCACAAGCTATGATGATCCTCTCTCAAGGTATTCTGAATCTGCTAGCTTTTCTTCATTTCCAGGGCTAGTGTCCTGGCCTGGGTCACTGTCATCTTTAGCCTAGATAAGCCTCCTAACTGGTCCTTCCAAATTCACTCTTAGGTTGAACCAAACTGTTCTTCAAACAGGTCACAGAAATGTCTTTAAAACATAAATCAAATCACATCTCTCCTTGCTGAAAACACTTCAAAGGTTTACTATGATACCTAAAGTTAGAACACCTTCTATGGTTTAAGACTCTGCATGATTTGACATCGTCTTACCCCTATTCTCATTTCATACCAACTTCCTCCTTGCTCACTAGGCTACAAACCCAAGCTTCTTTTCAGGCTTCAAATACTAACTTTTTATCCCAATTTAGAGCCTTTGCCTATGCTGGACAGTATCATCTTTTCCCATGTGTGTGTGTGTGTATATATATATATTTCCTAAATGAAACTGTGAATTCTTTGAGGGCAAGCACTTATTTCTATAGTTTATTAACTGAAGCTCATGCTCATAAAATATTTGTTGATTGCTTCAAAATTATGAAAGGGTTAAAAATGGTTTTCATATACTATCATCATCACAATCATCATATTATTAACCTATTGAAGACTTCCTAAGCACCAGGAGTTATGTGAAAACATTTTCACTGAGTCTTCACAACAACCCCATAAGGTAAATGTTATCATCACTACTGTAATAAAGATGATAAAACTAAAGCTATAAATATTTTGCCCATTGTTACTGGGATTAATTAAATAATAGAACTAGGATTTGAATCCTGATCTTTTTCTACAAACAATTAACTAGGCCGCCTCCTTGAAATCCCCAAAAGCTTTAAATGGAGCACATAATTTTTCTCTAGCTTTGATTAAAAATCATGTTAACAAACTCAAAATTTGTAACAGTCAGTACACATGTGATCAGTTTCTACATTCGACATTGTTTAGCTATCTTAGCTGATATCACATTGCTTCAGCTGCTATTTTGGGAACGTGGTTTCCTAGCAACCAGCATTATTAGACTGAATGATCTTCCATATTATGTTTGCTATAATATAGTTAACATGCTATTCATACAGAAATATCTGAAGAACAAGGTGAGTAAATCTAGTGCAAATACTGTAAAGCAGGAACTCTGCAATAAAGCATAAACAATAAGGTGGATAGTTTTCTGTTTGGGATACCTTTGTTTCCAAATACTTCTTTCAGTCATTAAATGTATTTAGAATCCAAAAGAGTTGGGATGATAACATGGAACTGAGGATATTAACACTTTAGAACTAAACTAGTTAAGAGCAATAATGTTGGAGAGAACCATGTTTATTTTATAAAGAGGAAAAAAATGTCCCACAAATATGGAATCCTACTCAGAATTCTCACAGATACGGTCTCTTGGCACCAGATGTACCTGAGGAGCACAGGGCTAGTTCCATACAAAGCCATTGCCACTAACAAACAAACAAAAAATCAAAGAAACAAAAGCACATATCTGAAAAAATGCCAACTTTAATGGTATCACCTTATACTTAAGATAAATTAATGGGGAAAATAAATAAGCACAAAACACAGAGCTGAAACAATGCAAAGACAATCTTAATTCCTTGTCAGCTAATTCATATTTCTTTTCCCTCAGCTTATCTGTTGACATATTTTCTATCCAGAAATAAGTAATAAAATTAAATGTAAAATTATAAAATTCAATCAAATTATTTCATGATGAAAATGAAATGATAATGAAATGATTCACATTTTGTAAGACATCTAGTAATGCTCAGTATGTGATATAAAGCCAGCTTCCCCTAATGACTTGAGAGGCCATTTAAAACCACATTGATTAAAACACCTGTTAGCACTGATGTGTTGATAAAATGGTGAGAAAAAATAAACTATAATAATGAGAAAAGGAAAAAGAGGAAATCAAAAGCATGAGAGCATGATTAAGGGGACAAGGCAGATTCAGCACCTAAAACTCTATCATAGCCCTGGTATTTACAAATTGTGATGCCTTGTATCAATTTCTCAATTTTTGGAAGAACAATTTCCTCCTCTGTGAAATGGAGATGATAGTCCTTGGAATACCCGCAGGATCTTTTGAAACTAGAAAAGATTGATCAATGAAGTCACTATTGCACTTTCCCACTACTCAGTTTATAGGTATGGGCTGCTAGAATAAGCTGATAATAGATTATCTTCTCAGAGAAGGCAATGGCAACCCACTCCAGTCCTCTTGCCTGGAAAATCCCATGGGCGGAGGAGCCTGGTGGGCTGCCGTCTATGGGGTCGCACAGAGTCGGACACGACTGAAGCAACTTAGCAGCAGCAGCAGGAGATTATCTTCTAGGCAAGAATTTCTAAATGATTATGATCTGATAATTGTGCTAACCAAACTGAAGATTTTGAAAATTCATGTAATGTTTAGAAATCAATAAGAAAAACTTCAACAGCCAAAATAGATAAAAGGGTCAAAGGGCATGAACACACAACTCACAAAAGGAAAAAGAAATAAATACACACGTGGTAAAACAATGTTCATATCCACTGGTAATAAAATACATTAAAAACACCAAGATATATGTATTTTTTAAATCTTAAAATTGGTAGATAAAAGGGATAAAGTACCATTGCAAAACTGAGTACTAGTACTAGGGAACCAGCCTTTCTTGTATACTGCTGACTGGGAATACAATTGGTGCAGACTTTCAGAGGACAATTATCAAAATTTGATAATATACATCTAAAGTATTAAAATATGCAAAACCTAGGCCTGATGGTTTTCTTCATAGAAATGTATCCTAAGGAAATTATCAAAGAGGCTTAAAAGAAAACCCACCCCATGTGTTATCTTTAACAATGAAAATTTGGTAAGTCCTTAAAATTTCAAACATATATGACTGACTAAATAAATCAGAGTGTATCTATTTTATAGAATGCTAAACAACCATTATAAATAATGTTGTGAAATATTATTGATATGAGAAAGTATTCATACCAATTAATCATTTTAAAAGATTAAAAATAATATTATAATATGATTCTGATCTGATTTTAAAAGATATGTGCATTGCATGCATAGATAAAGAACTATTTTTAAAATACTAATAGGTTATGGGATAGTGGAGGATTTTAATTTCCTTCCTCCTTTTTGGGGCTTTTCTGAGTATTTTTACTGGGCACATCTAATATTTCTGTATCAAAAAGAAAATAAAGCATATATAAAATAAAACACATAGCAATATGAAAGAAAAATTTAGGGTTTCACATAAATGTGGCATATTTAAATTCACCAATGTTGAACTTTTAAAAACACATGTGTTTGTTTTTCCTTGAATTTCAATAGGACTTCTATTGATAAATATTAACCTAATTTATTTTGATGGACTTGTTCTACTATGTACATACAAGATTTTACAAAATTAAAAAGAAAATACTATACTTGAAAAATACTTACAAGACTTAAAAAAAAAAAAAAAAGACTAGAAACATGGGTAAGAGTTTCTACTTGGAACAACATTAATGAAATCTCCAGGGAAAATCTAATAGAACCAGGGAGATGTTTGACAGGATAAGATAAACTAGAAAGGAATAATAATACAAGAACATTTCTGTTGAAAGTGCCTCAAATTTATACTTACTACTGTTAACAAAAAGATTTAGCTATTGGTAGACTGAACACAGAAACCAGTGCAAAGAGATTAACAGTGTCATTCTATTCCTCTGCTGGGATAAGCTTGGAATAACACATTCAGGTCATTATATTGCAGTAGAAGAAGAATATAGACAAAAATAGGCTTGGTTTAGCAATAAACATGAGTAAGGGACTAGCAAAGCTGACAGAGATGAGCTCACTGTGTGGCATGTAACTGAGTTTCATTTTGTATAATACATCTGAGATAAATTCTGTGCAATGTAACTTAGAAAGCAAAAAAAAAAAAAAGAGCCATGGCAACCATCTGCTAGTATTTTAGAAGTGTACCTCAAACTTTTCCTCAAATAGAATCAGACAAGTACAATAACCGGGTGTGACAAAGGAGAAAAAGTCTTAATTTAATGCAGTCTCAGGTTCCTGGTGAAGTATTTGATTGTCAGTCTTCCAAAGGCACTAACACTCTGCAGACATGCTATACTAGATGAGGTAAAGTATACGCTGCTGCTGCTGCTAAGTCGCTTCAGTCGTGTCCAACTCTGTGCAACCCCATAGATGGCAGCCCACCAGGCTCCTCCGACCCTGGGATCCTCCAGGCAAGAATACTGGAGTGGGTTGCCATTTCCTTCTCCGGTGCATGAAAATGAAAAGTGAAAGTCAAGTCACTCAGTCGTGTCCGACTCTTCGCGACCTCATGGACTGCAGCCCACCAGGCTCCTCCATCCATGGGATTTTCCAGGCAAAAGTACTGGAGTGGGGTGCCATTTCCTTCTCCGGTGCATGAAAATGAAAAGCGAGAGTGAAGCTGCTCAGTCACGTCTGACTCTTCGAGACCCCATGGACTGTAGCCCACCAGGTTCTTCCATCCATGGGATTCTCCAGGCAAGAGTATTGGAGTGGGTTGCCGTTGCCTTCTCCAATAAAGTATATACATACACAATATTCCACATTCCCTAATACAATATTTTTTTATATCATAAAACTGTGATATGATGTGCTTTGATACTCTTGGTAGTAATCTACACATATTTGTTGAATGAATTAACAAATCCAAATGTCTACTGGTATTCAGTCATCAAGTACTTCCCAGGAACTATTCTGGGTATCCAATGAGGAACAAAGCAGAAGCAACATTTTCCTTGCCTTTGTGGAGCTAACAGGAGCTGAAGAAAAGAGGCCGTAAGTAAGAAAAACACATAGAAAGGTTTGTGTGTGATACTAGTTTTTGAAGGAAATATAGGTGACACGATTGAGAATCACAGGGAATGCAGAAGAGGCTAATTATATAAAATAGACAAGGAAGGTAATAACATTAAAATCTAAAGGATAAAGAAAAGAACTGAGCAAGAGGAAAGGGAAGGAAAGTGTTCCAAATAAAAGGGACAGAATACAAGAAATCTCTGAAGAAGAGCTAGGTCTGGGATTTCTTCCAGGAAATAAGAGGCCAATGAGACCAGACATGAGAAGCAAGGCAGAATCGAATAAGACTAAAGAGAAGTGAAAGGAGAAACTGCATCACAGATTTGTAAAGAGGGGCCACTGAAGGCACTGAAGGCAATAAGCAAGGGTATAACGTGGTTCAATTTTTGCTTTTAAATTATTGCTCTGACTGCTGTGCACAGAACAGGTTGGAAATAGTAAGAACAAACATGGAAAACCAATATGGTGGTGACAACAATAGGGCAGCTTGGACTTATATACTGGGAGCCAGATAAAGACAAGGGTGCAGATTTGAGTTTTATTCTGAAAGCAAAAACAAAAGACATGTAGATGAACTGGATGTAGACAGTGAGCAAGGAATCATGGCGGCCTAGATGCCTACAGCTATACAAATAGGTGTTGGCTGAGGCAAAAATGAGTTAGACTAGGAAAGAAATGTTTTCTAATTCTGAATTCCGAATTTCTCCTTGGGTATAATAATCTCTTTTATAGTTAAATAATAGGATAAATTTCATATTATCTGGTTGCTGCTGCTAAGTCACTTCAGTCGTGTCCGACTCTGTGCGACCCCATAGACGGAAGCCCACCAGGCTCCCCCGTCCCTGGGATTCTCCAGGCAAGAACACTGGAGTGGGTTGCCATTTCCTTCTCCAATGCATGAAAGTGAAAAGTGAAAGGGAAGTCGCTCAGTCATGTCCGACTCTTCACGACCCCATGGACTGTAGCCTACCTGGCTCCTCCATCCATGGGAATTTCCAGGCAAGCCATATGTTATTTTACAGCCATTCTTGTAGTCACTTAAACATTAATACCATTAGTCTTTTCAGTATCTTTATAAGGTGGGTATAATTTCTCCATTTTACTAAGAGAGAAAAAGTCTCAAGGAGATAGAATATCAGTCCTTTCATACACCCCTCACTTCCTAATTCCTACTTAATGTATTTTTCCTCATTTCTTTTTATCCCTCATTTTTCATCCATTCTTATAATTTTGTACAAGCAAATGGCCATAGCACATTGCCTGTAACTTTTTTTAGTAATTAATTTTGTCTTTTATTCATTTTCATTAACTGGTTAAATGGATGTATTTCTACCTCCTCCGGTAGACTATAAAGTTCTCAAGGGTATAGGTATTATTTATATTTTTATAATCCAAAGCAAAAGCATATATCTTCCAAATTGCAGTTAATAAATATTAAAAAAACACAAGTGAGGCACTGCTGTAAATACCTTATATATTATACATACATACATACACACACACACACACACATATATGTATGGGTAAATATATATTAACCCATCACACTGAGAATAAGTATTATTATTTTCATTCCCACTTTATAGAAGAGGAAACAGAGGCACTGAGAGTTAAGTAACTTGCTGAAGGTTAAGCTGAATAATCAGAATTCAGACCTAGGGATCTGGCTCAAGAGTGATACTTGTGTACAGTACTACACTAACTATTGAATATAAAGTGAAGAATCCAACTTAAGGAAAGAAGTCAGAAAAAAGTTGAATAATGAAAAGTTGAATGAATGGCGGCTTAAAATTACTCTTGATCCATGCAGCTATTTTGATCGATAGGTCAAAATACTACTGGGACATACTTTTAGCTTCCCTGAGTGGCCCTATCACTTAAAAACCTACAAATAAATGATAAATTTATGATAAGTTACATAAACTTCTTTAGCTTCAATTTATTCATATGTAAAATAGAGAGGATAACAGTATTAACCTAAAAGATAGCTAATAAGATTAGATGAGAAAATGTATATACTGAGGAGTTTACCATTGTGCCCAGCATATAGTGAACACAAACATTAGCTCTTGTTATTACAAGCAGAATGTCTTATGTATAAGTGCTCAATAATTAGCTATTTAATGAACGCCTGGCTTTATGAGTTCTGCTAGAAAAGACATAAAAAATGTGATAGCTTGCATCCATTCTAAATCCACTAGAAGGAATGTGAGGCTATTAGAAACCAGACATTGAGGAAAACGCCAAGGAGTAGGTAGATGGTCTCCTATACCATGCCATCTGGGACTAGCTCTGACACAAAACCTAACAGACGTGAACTTGAGCACAGTGAGACTCAGACCAAAGTTTACCAATATACGTTTGGCTTATACTCTAGGGGTAGTTTTGCTTTCCTTAAAATGATGAACGAAGAGGAGAGAGTGGCCAAATGTGTTTTCTTTCCTTATTTGACTAGAGTTCCTCCACTTATAATAAACGAGAACTTGAGCAAGTTACTCAACCTCTCTTCTCACCTATGAACAGGGATATCTCCAGCATAGGATTATGTCAATTAAATATACAGTATGTGGGAAGCAGTCACAAGATAATAGCCATACATTTCACAGAAATGCTATCTAGCTCTAAGACCTATTCTTGAATTCTGTTGATAAAACTACTTTTGAAAACCCTAAAATGCACTGATTATGTGAATGCTTCACTTGTTACTTCCTTCCTCTCATTATTATACAGATATCAACTTTAATTAATTGATTCAAGAAACATTTATTAAATTCACTAAGTTTTACTCTGTGAGCATGGAGATGAAAAAGACATAAAGCCTGTCTTCAAATAACATATATAATTTAATGGGGAAGACAAATGTATAAACAACTAATCACAAAAGTAAACAGATTGAATTAAGAGCTGTAGAAACGCAGATGAAGAAATCTATTAACATGTCATACTCTGACTAAGAAGGTAAATACTAAATCCACTTGAACTTCATGCCATTAGCTGCTAAATTAACTCACTTTCTAATGAGAAGACTCAAAGAAACTTCATACAAGTGAGGCCATGTTCACTGACTCAGAAAAGGTGAGCAGCATCTCAGTAAGAAAAAGGAAGAAAGCTATTTTGGCCCATAAAAACCGTATCAGCAAAGACATTCTTGGAGAATGGTACGATAAAACCTACCATAATAGGATAAGTGGGGTCTAAAAGTCTAATTGAGTAAGACAAAGGTAGCAATGTTACAAGGTTAATGGAAACACTATTTTTAGTCGGTTGCCCAGTTACTGTGTGATGAATTGTGTGGCTGGAAGGGGAGCGGACAGGTGTTGCTACTTCTGGTTTTTAGCATTTAGTGGGTCAGTTTTCCTGGCTTAGACTAGAAGGAGCAGGGAATTGTGTGACATGGGTCACTATGATTGGATACAACCCTACTGTGACAGAGAATTGCACATGAGCAGACAGGGATGGCTATATGCCTAGACTCAGAGATTGACGTGGGTTGGGAGCCTGAAAGCCTTCTCCTGCTGGAAGGCTTTGGAGCATGCTCTCTGTTGAATCCTGGCAAGGTTAAATATGCTTTGAATTGAAATATTAAAGTCTCAGATGATCATGTAGGTGACGTCCTACTTCCTTTCCTCCTCCCAACCCTCTAAAAACCTAAGACCTTTGGTTCATCCAGGTGGAGAATGGGGCTGGAGCCAGCTACATCAGAATTTGTATTATAGATTTGTACCTTATCAAGTTTTGCACTGCAGTTTGGTACCTTATCAAGTTCTATAGTCGTTTTGCAAAACAGGAGAAGCCTGTGGTTTGTAGAAGGATAGAGGTGGACATATACATGGATATAGGTGGACATATATGCTTTGCTAAGCTGTGCCAGTGTTACTTTCATTGACGTTTCTAGAAGAGGAAATGACTGCACTGGATAGGAAGACAAAGGGGTTGACAAGAGTTGAGTCATAGTGAAGAGGCAAAATACTACAGACAGTGAGTTAGCCAGGAGAATATTGAAAATGTCCAGGTGAAAAACAATGAAGGTTTTAACTGAGATCGTGACAGTGGGAATAATAACAATAACCATACCATGTTATAACTTTGTAATGCTTTGAAAGGTTTTCAACCTTCTTTTACATACAGTTTTACCATAGAACCCACCTCAGCTGGGAAGATTAAGAAGTGAGGACAACATAGATTCCTCTCCCTGTCTGTCTCTCCTGTCCTCTCCATTCCTGACCCCACTCTTCACCCATCCAGCATCTCAACTGTTTGTCTGTTTTGAAGACATCATCTTCTGTGTGAGTCAGAGCATCTCTCTCACCATGGAAACCAAAAGAAGGCTTCCTTCCACCCCAGCCAACCTCCTGACACTTGGCAAATACATGGCCATGTGACACACACTAAAACAACCACCTGCTTCTGCCCAGGAATTTGGAATGCAGAGTGGCTGGAAGCAGCGAGAGAGTTAGCTTTACATTTCAGTGCTGTGCATTCTCACTCCGTATCCTGTAGTGGTCCCCTAGCAATGGGTAACAACATCTTACAATTGCCCCTTCCTGAGAAAACCATTAGAGCTTTGAAGCCTCCAGTAATGCCTTGGTCTCTGCACATTTTACAGACTGCTTCTCAGGCTGTACAAACGTTTCCAGGAAATCCCTTTAAGGTTAAGAGAGCCAGAGTTTTTTCTATTACTTGCACCTAAGAGCGTTGACCACATACACACAAATCATATTCCCCCCGCCCCCCACCCCGTTTGCTGACAGAAAACTGAGATGCAGAAAGGCTGAGAGTTGCCTGTGGCCACGAGGACAACTGGTAGACAGCCACACAAGGCTCTCTGCCCCTTCGCTCTTAGCTGTTTATCATCGGGCTCAGGTTCTGCATAGAAATGTGGAAGGCTTTACTGCTAAAGGAGGGCTAATAAAGGACTTGTTATGTGTATAAACAGAAGGCAAACAAAATCAAAAGCATCATTAATATCAGCTAAGCTAATGCCAAAAGACCCTGGCCCAGCTCCTCTAGCAGAGGACTTGCAACTGGTAATAGCCTCTTTCACTGATTAATTCAGAGTGAAATCCTGCAAACTGAATCTAGGTTTTATATTCCCTTAGATAGTTACATTCTATGCAACACCTTATTATCTCCTTACACGCCACTGACTGCTACCCCTTTTTGAAAAATATTACATCATCAAAGAATAAACTGGCCATTAGAAAACAACATCTATTATTCACATCAGTTTCACTTCCATGGCTCTTTTCCAGTTTATCACCAAATTTTATGTTTTTTTGTTCTAAACAATTTGTTCTGTATAAACTTTGTAATGAACTCAATTTTTAGGAGTTTTAAAAATTGGCCAACTATTTGATACTACACTAGAATGGCATACATATTCTGCATGTGACATGACTATTTCAGTTTAGTTCAGTTCAGTCGCTCAGTCGTGTCCGACTCTTTGCGACCCCATGAATCACAGCACGCCAGGCCTCCCTGTCAATCACCAACTCCTGGAGTTCACTCAGACTCATGCCCATAGAGTCGGTGATGCCATCCAGCCATCTCATCCTCTGTCGTCCCCTTCTCCTCCTGCCCTCAATCCCTCCCAGCATCAAGGTCTTTTCCAATGAGTCAACTTTCGCATGAGGTGGCAAAGTACTGGAGTTTCAGCTTCAGCATCAGTTCTGCCAATGAACTATTTAAGGTTATTTAATTTCACAAGGAAAACCAATATAGATGTATTCAAAATTTATTGAAGTGTCTGATGGTTTTCCTGAGGTTTATGTCAATGTGATTTATGGATTTGGTAGGAACATGACTCATAAAAAAACCAAACCTTTGACATTATTTCTGTATTAAAATCTCTATGGCTTAAAATGACCATACTTATGATCACTTTAATACTGTAAATCATAGGCTGCAAACTAAAAATACTCTAATTCATGGTAAAGTAAACGGATGAGGCAGCCTGGCTATAGGAATTCTGATATTCAGACATCAGTTTTCTTACTGGAACTGCTGAGTCTCAGTGAGTGGGAAATGAGGACTTTGAATGAATGGGGAAACCCTCTCCTCCTAAGAGGGTTGCTGCTACTAGGCAGCTGCATTTGATAATTGAGGTGCAGTGACACAGACCCAAAATTAATGGAGAACCATCTGAAAATCTGGCTGGAATTCCTGATTTTCATAATGAAATCATCTGACTGTTTAAATGTTGAATCATTAAAATGTCCCCAAAGCCAAATATATCAAACCTGAGAGCCAATTCTGGTCACTGATTTGTGACTCAGATATAGTCTTGCTGGCGTGGAGCCTTCCTGAATATAAAGGTCATTCTCAACCACCCTGCATTCCATTCCAAAGATCTGTGGCAGCAGCAATCCCCCAACAACTAAGTCTACACATGTACTTTAAAAATAGTACTTTCAAAATTATTATCTGCCAACTTTCTTCATATTATGAAGTTAATAATCTTTTAAAAAGTAGGCAGATAAGAAATGTACTATATTATCATTGGATTTACTGTGTTTGGGTAAATGTATAGCCTCAGCTCAGTTTGGTCGCTCAGTCATGTGTGACTGATTGTGACCCCATGGACTGCAGCACGCCAGGCCTCCCTGTCCATCACCAACTCCCAAAGCTTGCTCAAACTCGTGTCCATAGCATCGGTGATGCCATCCAACCATCTCATCCTCTGTCATTCCCTTCTCCTCCTGCCTTCAATCTTTCCTAGCATCAGGGTCTTTTCTAAGGAGTCAGTTCTTTGCATCAGGTGACCAAAGTATTGGAGCTTTAGCTTCAGCATCAGTCCTTTCAATGAATATTCAGGACTGATTGTCTTTAGGATTGATTGGTTTGATCTTTCTGCATAATTCTGTGTGTTTGTACATGTGTTTGTGTTCTTTAGAATTAGACTAGAAAAATGTCTTTTAAAATAAGGGGCACCCTGAACTTTTACACCAGAAACTGAATATGAAAAAAGCAACTCAATCATTAAAGTGAGGAATTCAGGGATAAATATGAACTGGATCCCCTTTGTGTAACAGACTATCTTCCTAACTCTCTCCATAAACACCAGACTTGCTCCAGAATTACTGTAATTGAATTACTGCTCAACAATTAGAAAAGAGATGGGAACTGAGAATCATTTTTAAATATAGTTTTGGACAATTCAACAGTGTGAGCTAATAATAATATGTTAGTTTTCTATTATCACCATAACAAACTCTCAACTCAATGACTTGAAATGACATAATTCATTATATTATAGTTCTATAGGTCATGAGTCCGACCAGACTACAATCAACATGTCTAGAGGGCTGCATTCTTTTTTGGAAGCTCTGTTCATTTTTTCCTCCAGGTGTTTCCCAGCTCCTGACCCACTTCATGTTCATAGCCAGTAATGTTACAAGTCTCTGACCATCCTTCCATAGACACATCTTCTACTGACAATAGCCAGGCAAAACTCTTGTCTTTTAAGGACTAGTGTGATTAGATTGAAATTACCCAGATGATCCAGGATGATCTCCTCATTTCAAGGCCTTTAACCTTAATCAGATATGCAAAATCCTTCTTGCCATGTAAATGAACATATTTAAAGGTTCTCAGGATGAGGATGTGGACATCTTTGGAGGGACATTATTCTGTTTACCACAACTAGGAACAAAGATAACTATCACTTCTAAATGCTTCCTATGTTTCGGCTGTTATACTGATGATTTTGCATGCTTCACCTCATTTGGTTCTAAAAACAACGTGTAAGGTATGCAACATCACCCCATTTTAAATATGAAGAAAATGAAGCCTAGAGGTTAGGTACATTGCTCAAGATCACAGCTAGCAGACAGCAGAACCAAGACTCAGATCCAAGAAATCTGGATGAGCTAGTATCCATACTAAAATACCTTAAAATATTTGTGGAGACGAGGAGGCTAGAGAGAAGATTAAGATTTGCTTTGGACCAACTAAAGAGAGAAGCTCTGTGGAACACTTAGCCATTTCCTGTCTTTTTCCTTGTTGTTGTTGCATTTCCTAACATTTAAGGGATATGTATGCTCAAATCTATTGTATAAAAATGCCTCAGGTAGTGACTCAATGGTTATGATTTTGTTCTAAAAAAATTCTAAATTCAGCTCTCATCAGACCACACTGAAAATATGCTTTCATGGAGTTCCAAGAATCCTGACAAAGCATTCTGTCTTCTTTGAAATGAAATATCCTATCACCTTGATTCTAGCTCTGCATTGATTGTTAGAAGTATCATCAATTTAATAATCATTTTCACAGCAGAAAAGAAAAATAACATAAAACAAAAACAAAGTAAAATACCGATGCTTCAATGTGCACATCTCAATTAGAAGGTACAGAGGCTGAGTGAAATGTTTTAGAAACTATAAAATGTGTCTTAGAATTTCCAGAGTTTGCTGGCTTTATCACTAACAATTCCATTCATACTAAACTTGCCATTATAAACAACCTATACTTTTGTACTTACTCTTCCTTCTTCCTGAAATTCCTTCTTTCACTCTCCTGAAATGTCTGTTCATCCTTAAAAACCTCAATTTAAAATGTCACTTGGTGATGCCTGCCCCAAACCAGGCTTAAACCGGACTACTCACTGGCCCTGCTGAGCTGGCCACAGCTCTCTGTGCTTCCCTTTGTTATAGAATATACCACAAAGTACAGTAATGATTCATTTACACCATCTCCTTCTATTAAACTGGACCCTACTATGCACCCAGATCAAAACTCTGTTGCCAAGAAAAGTGAAAGAAATGTCTGACATCTTGAGTTTTTCACAATCATTCACACACAGTTATAACACAACACATTTTACTCTTCATTCATGACTCTTATTTTTCTACCTGGAGAGCTGAAGTGGGTTAGTTAACTATTGATAACATTTAATGTCTGCAGTAGGCAGCCTTTAAGAGAGTTTCCACTGATCTCCATCTCGTGATACACATGGCTTTGTGTAATTTCCCTCTTTAGAATGAGCTGGATCTCAGTGATTTGCTTCTAATGAATACACTTTAGTAAAAGTCATATGATGTCATTTCTTTGGTTGGGTCACAAAAGGTGTTGATTCTGTCCTGCCAGCAGGTTCTTTCTCTGACTGGTTTTGATGAAACAAGCCGCCATGTTGGAAAGGGCCCTATGGCAAGGAACCGAGGGAAACTAATGGTCAACAGCCAGGAAGGAACTGAATCCCCCAACTACAAAGGTAAGGTTAGAGAAAAACCCTTCCCCAGCCCTGGTGCACACCTTGACTGTAGCCATGTGAAAGACCCGAAAAAAAGAATCCAGCTATTCTATGCCCAGATACCTAACCCACCAACTGTAAGACAATAAATGTGGGCTATTTTAAGCTGTTAAACTTGGGGGTTGTTTCTTATGCAACAGTAGATAACTAATAACAATGTTAGTCCCTCTGACAGAATTTAGTTTAAGCAAAGAAAGCCTCTATGTGGTATCAGAAGTTATCTAAAGAAAGCTAACAATCACTGAAATAGGTGGCAACAGATAGACTAGTGAAAGTATCATCCAAACAGTGAGTGAGGCTCTGCTGTTACCCGGCAGAGGCACACAGGAGAGAAGAGGTCCGGATTTGAGAGAAGAAGCTCACTCTCCGAGTCCAAACCCGTGACCTGAACGTGATACTGCAAAGGCGCCGTGGCCTGAGGAGAAAAGGGGAACACAGGATGTGTCACCAGGAGGATACACAGCCACTGCAAGACTAGATCAGCAGCAGAGCCAGGTGAACTCTGTTCCACGGAGCATGCAGTGAAGAGGCAGAAGGAAGGCCACACTTCCATTCTGGCTAGAGTGCCAAAGCCAACAATCAAGCAAGGATGTGAAAGGCATCTCTTAAACCTCAATTTCAATAATCCTGTCCCCCACAGGTTGTCTGTTGCTAAGACACCACTATTCTTCCATTCCTGGCATGTATAATCTTTGTATTCCCCTCTGAGTTTTCAGCTCTGTGCTTTACACATAAAAATCTCATACTAAAACTCAAATAATAATCCATTTAGGACAAAGGTGAATTAGGGTTTACCAACCAAGTCAAAGCCAGTGAGTCTGCTTAATGAGGCAGCTCCCATCACTTCAGTGCTCGGATGACCTTGTACAGAGGCAAGCTTGTGTGGACGCACACCACTGGGTGTGCTCTCTGATCAAACCACAGCCGGGCTGGAGGCCATACATGGATACGACGGCTGGGCTGAGATGCTGCATAAAGGCTCTGACAAGCCTGGAAACCACAATATTGGCGCTGGTGTGCAACCCCCACTCACTGACAGATTCAGATAGCACAGACTCCTTTTCCAAGCTTTTCATCTTGAAAAAGGCAGTTCAGCTCCCTGAGCCTTTGAGCCTGTTCCATTTTGAGCTGACTGCTAATTGTATGCATGCACATATGTGTTTCAGAAGAGAGATAAGCACATTGCCTTGGCCTCCACACTCACTGTGCAGACGTGTCTCACTTCTGTTCTCTGTAAGTTTTCCAAATGTGGTCTGAAGTTTTCTAAACATTAACCCTTCCTGGTAACCACAGTACACATTCTTCTAGAGAAGTTTTCTTGATTATGTTTGCTTAAAAAACTGCTTTTCATTATTAATTCTTTGAGTCCTGAGGCTTGGTATTTTAATTCAATTTTGTAATCATGTTTAGATTTTCAAATTACTCAATAATTTAACTATACAGCATAAGAATATATAAGGAACTGTAGGAGATGAAAGAGGCAGCTATTAGCATTAGAGGCTGTATTTTTAAATTTAAAACCCCAAATCTTATTTTACATGTTTAATGAAATATACCACAATTGTATCATATTTTGTAATGTTGATTCCAGAAAAGGAAAATTTGGAATGACTGCTCATAAAAATGCAAAAGTCTTTCCCAATAGTCATGGCAACTAGTGGCCAGATGGTAGGATTGTCTGATCATTGATTGTGTGTCTTTAGAAAAGAAATCCACATGGAAGCGTCCAGGCTCATAAAATCTGCCCTGCCTGAGAACTGACCAGACTCACTAATTCTCTACAGGCCATATTTCTACTCTGGGCAGATTAGTATCCACAGTAAGGCCTGGATGCAGCTATCTAGCCCCTGGGTATCTCCATCTAGCATTCATTCTCAAGAACAATCTGAGGAACCTCCCTGATCTTAGGAAGTACAACAAATCCTCCTATGGAAGGAGCTTTTCTAACTTCCAGATAGAGTGCTATTCAGTTACACCAAGCTTTCTCTTTTCTTTTTTAAGCTCCAATTCCTAGGTACATAATAAGTCAGTTGAATAAATAAAAATACATTGAATCTATTGCTCCAGCAAATCTATCTGTTTATAATAATAACAAAAATAATTCTATTGAAAAATAACCAAAGAGAAGTGCCCTGTTGAAAAAGTCCTAGGGAAATAAGACATTTCCTCAAGAGGATCACTTCTCTAATCACAATAGCAACAACAACAATGATAGTAGCTAACTTTATTAAAGACTTCTTCTGTGCTAGGTATTTTACTAAGAGCCAAGGCCTTTTATAATTAAAATTACTTTATTTAGGATTTTTGTGAGCGCTGATAACGCATATTTTTACTTCCTGTTCTTTACCATCGTTGTCTCTGATCTGTGCTTCTCCTGGCCTCCTATCCTCTCTGCCATTGTCCACAATACTTGTACTTCCTTCACAATTTATATACCAGTAATTATCATGCTACACGCACAATGAATTATCTATTTTCTTCTGTACTTGTGATTTTGATAAATCCACTGAGAGCCATATTAAAGCAGATGATAAAAAAAATTATTGTAGATCCATAAAATAAATGATCAACTTCAATTTAAATTCTTTTTGGAAGACTGCAGGATGAAAAAGAATAATATTATGTGGTGTTTTACCTCTCTAAGCACTTTAAGGAAATTACCTTTTCTAGCATTAATTAATAGGGGATTCAAACAAACACACACAAAAGAGACAACTATTTGCGGAAGGGGCATGCATGGGTTATAGCAGACTTAAAATCTTTGCTTTGGTTGCTTAGTAGTAAATCCTTTGTAACCTTCTGTGTATGTCAAATAGCGTCCAAAACTCTTGAAAATGTTAGAAAATCAACAGTAATAAAACCTGAAAAGGATGGTAATGATTTTTTAAGAAGTCAGTATGGGCCATGTTAGAGAAAAAGACGTAACCGCAATAATGAGATCATAAAATGTAAGCACTAGGAGTATTCAATGCTATAAAGAGTTAAGTACTTTAAGAAGTAAAACTCTTTGGGGAACACCAGAGGAGGCTCTGTATTTAACAACAAAAATCAAGTATCCAGTAGAATTTCTTGTGCTTAGACACTTTATGAACTTTCCGTGATATGTGACAAGGACCAAAGCCAGAATTAGTAGCTCTGGAACAATGGAGGCAGTTAGGGTCAGTGCACAGTGGGGAGGCAGCAGGACAGTGCCATTTGAGGGGCCCTGAGAAACCCGCAAGAGATGGGAATACCAGACCACCTGATCTACCTCTTGAGAAATTTGTATGCAGGTCAGGAAGCAACAGTTAGAACTGGACATGGACCAACAGACTGGTTCCAAATAGGCAAAGGAGTATGTCAAGGCTGTATATTGTCACCCTGTTTATTTAACTTATATGCAGAGTACACCATGAGAAACGCTGGACTGAAAGAAACACAAGCGGGAATCAAGATTGCCAGGAGAAATCTCAATAACCTCAGATATGCAGATGACACCACCCTAATGGCAGAAAGTGAAGAGGAACTCAAAAGCCTCTTGATGAAGGTGAAAGTGGAGAGTGAAAAAGTTGGCTTAAAGCTCAACATCCAGAAAACGAAGATCATGGCACCCGGTCCCATCACTTCATGGGAAATAGATGGGGAAACAGTGTAAACAGTGTCAGACTTTATTTTTCTGGGCTCCAAAATCACTGCAGATGGTGACTGCAGCCATGAAATTAAAAGACACTTACTCCTTGGAAGGAAAGTTATGACCAACTTAGATAGCATATTCAAAAGCAGAGACATTACTTTGCCAACAAAGGTTCGTCTAGTCAAGGCTATGGTTTTTCCTGTGGTCATGTATGGATGTGAGAGTTGGATTGTGAGGAAGGCTGAGCGCCGAAGAATTGATGCTTTTGAACTGTGGTGTTAGAGAAGACTCTTGAGAGTCCCTTGGACTGCAAGGAGATCCAACCAGTCCATTCTAAAGGAGATCAGCCCTGGGATTTCTTTGGAAAGAATGATGCAAAAGCTGAAACTCCAGTACTTTGGCCACCTCATGCAAAGAGTTGACTCATTGGAAAAGACTCTGATGCTGGGAGGGATTGGGGGCAAGAGGAGAAGGGGACAACAGAGGATGAGATGGCTGGATGGCATCACTGACTCAATGGACGTGAGTCTCAGTGAACTCCGGGAGTTGGTGATGGACAGGGAGGCCTGGTGTGCTGTGATTCATGGGGTCGCAAAGAGTCGGACACGACTGAGCGACTGATCTGATCTGATCTGATCTGAAGAAACCCCTCTGCCACATTCCCCTAGGTTAAGCTAAGAACAGTTTTTTTGTTTTTTTTAATGTTAATTATTGAAGTATAGTTGATTTACAATACTATATTGATTTCTGCTCTACAGCAAAGTGATTCAGTTACACCCACACACACACATCACATACACACACACACACACACACATATATATATATATATATATATTCCTTTCCAGATTCATTTCCTTTATGGTTTATCACAGGATATTGAATATAGTTCCCTGTGTTATATAGTAGGACCTTGTTGCTTATCCATCTGCTAACAGTTTGCATCTGCTAACCCTAAACTCCCAGTCCATCCCTTCTCCAACTCCCTTTCCCACTGGCAACATTAGTCTGCCTTCTATGTCTCTGAGGCTTAAGAACAGGTTTTTGATAAGAGAAAGAGAGAAAAGAACTTGGGAGAGAGCTGGATTTATCAAGAAGGGGCCCCTTTTGTGGCAAAAGGCCAATAAAAGGATACTGGGTACCATAAGAACTGAGTGAAGGGCTCTCTATGTAAGGTCTAAAAAAAAAAAAACAGCAGAGGAAAAGGGAAATTAAAAAGAAAGTGTACATGCTACATTTTTGACGAGGTGACCCTGATTTCTCAACCTTGGCACCATGGACATTTTGGGTCATATAATTCTTTGTTATGGGGAGCTGTCTTATACTGGATATCCTGTGCAGGATAAAGATGAGTGATTTAGTTGGAATATAACCATAGCAAAAGCTCCCTGTTGAAAGGGTTCCAGAAAAATAAGAATTTCCTCAAAGAGGTTAGTTAGTGTAATAATATTATAGGATATTTAGCATGTCTTTGGCTTCTACCTGTCAGATGCCAGTAGTATCCTCCTTTCGCACAGCTGTGGTAACCATCAACACGTCCACACACTGTCAAATAATCTCTGAGAGGCAGGAAGGCAAAATCACCCTTTTTGGATACCACTGCCCTAAAGGATCGATTTTCTCCCCAAGTTGGGCAGGATCTTTTCCATTCCTCAGTGGTAGCATGGTCTACCCTCCCCATTCCTGCTCCCACTCTAAAAAACTACACAAGATTGGGAAGCTTACAAGCTCATCAACATAAAGAAGAATGAGAACTCCATTTTTTCATTATAATAGTCAAAGCTGCTGCTGCTGCTGCTAAGTCGCTTCAGTCGTGTCCAACTCTGTGCGACCGCATAGACGGCAGCCCACCAGGCTTCACCGCCCCTGGGATTCTCTAGGCAAGAACACCGGAGTGGGTTGCCATTTCCTTCTCCAATGCATGAAAGTGAAAAGTGAAAGTGAAGTTGCTCAGTCATGTCCGACTCTTCGTGACCCCATGGACTGCAGCCTACCAGGCTCCTCTGTCCATGGGATTTTCCAGGCAAGAGTACTGGAGTGGGTTGCCATTGCCTTCTCCGAATACTCAAAGCAGAGAGATATAAATCATGAAAATCTGAAATAAACCTTTTCCTTCAGGATATTTTTATCCTTTGATAATTCCAAAATCTGTGACCCCCATCTGTATTACCAGAACTATCTTATTCTTTGTCCACTACACAAGACTAGTGTCAAGAAGAACTGTCTACACTGCTATATTCAAAATGGATAACCAATGAGGATCTATTGTATAGCACATTGAGCTCTATTCAATGTTATGTGCCAGTCTGGATGGGAGAGGGGTTTGGAGGAGAATGGATACATGTGTATGTAAGGCTGAATCCCTTCGCTATTCACTTGAAACTACCACAACATTGTCAATTGGATATATCCCAATAGAAAATTAAAAGTTTAAAGGAAAAAAAAGGGGGGCTAATAAGATTCAGAAAGATGTCTCCAATTTAATCAATGCTTATGCGAGTGAACCAAGAAAGGCATTCAGTTCAGTTCAGTCGCTCAGTTGTGTCCGACTCTTTGCAACCCCATGGACTGTAGCACGCCAGGCTGCCCTGTCGATCACCAACTCTTAGTTGAGATAATCAAGACACTTTGTTATGCATAAAAATTAAGTTATTTTTATAATCAGAGAGATTAAAGAATGGACTGCTAACATCTCAGCTTGTACAAACCAAACCCTTTTCCTTCCCTTCCCTCTGTGTTTTTTCTCCTTCTTTCCTTCTTCCCTCCCTTCCTCTTTTCCTCCCTCCTTTTCTTCCTCCCTTCTTTACTTTCTCTTTTCTTGTAGGTAGACCCATGTTTTTCTCCAGAATAGAAAGGAACATGAGGATAGAGACTATGAAGTATTAACCATGAAAAAAACCCTCACTGGAAGGAAAATTTATGAGTTTACAAGCATTTTAAAGTGCGGCATCAACACTTTATTAAGAATATAAAGTGTGCAAATGGTGCAACTGAGTCATCAATGAAACTGCAAAACAGTCAGAGGCCCAGAAAGTGACAATTTCTATTTCTTCTCTTGACTTCTGATCATTACTATAAGATCTGTAGGGGAAAAATTCCTTTTAGAGTTGAACTTAATGAAGTGAAACAATCTATAGAAAGGCAGTTTAGCTACTGAACATTATAAATTCAATCATGCAATTGTAGATAAAATACAAATCTTTTCTCCTTACTTGTTTTCGTGTGGTTACAAATTGAACAAATAGAATTGTTCACAATAGGTGAACAACATAAGAACTAAGAATAAGAAGTCTTATCTCTGACCCCCCCTTTTGCCTTCCACTAACTGCATGACCAAAGGAAGGCAATTAATCTCTCTGAGCCACAATTTCCTCATTTATGGAAGTTAGGAGATAGGACTAGATTATCCTCAAGAATTTTTCCATCTCTAAAATCTCATCATGAGGAAACTCTAACTCATATTATCTGAAAGTGACAGGGAAAAAAAAAAAAACAATGTGCAATTCTACCAACTATGGAAGGTGAATACTCTGTATTATACATAATTTCTATGCCAGAACTTAGGGTTATAAAAACAAAAAAGGCTTCTTTCATTGATCAAAGCCCTTGACTCTAAAGTGACGCATATTGCCTTGGATTTTTCTTTAAATTAGAACGTCTATGATTTATTTTCGGATAGGGTAAGCACGTTTGAGTGTCTGCTGGGTACAGTGTTGACAATGTCACTTGTCATGCTATGGCAGGGTGCTCTTCACTAAAGAGTGGATACAGAAGCAAAAAAAATTCAGAACTTCAAGAGCTCAGTCACAAACATCAGAGAAGAGCTCTGCAGTGGTGTCTTGACATTTATTCTGGAAGGCCTACTCCTGCAAGTATGTGAATGTCTGTTTCTAATATTCAGAGAAAATAAACCCTAATGTTCTCAGAGAAACAAAGTCCTACTCTGGTCTTATGAGAGCTCTTGAAAAAGTACAGCTGTGATGCTTTCAGCCATGAGGCAAACCCACATCAGAGAAGAGTCATTTCTTCAAGCCTTTTGTACAGATGCTAATATGAAAGGCTGGAGGAAAAGATTCACAGAGGGAGAATTTTAAAATGCACTCCTTTACAGGAACCCTAAATATGTGCTGACCCCGCATGGTAAAGCATAAAATGTTTTGCCAAAGATCATCTGACTCTGGAGGACAAAATAAAATTCACCCATATTCCCAAGAAAATCTAACTTTTATGTATGGATGTAAATTCTCAAATTTGCAGACCTTCTCATGTGGTGGTGGTTTAGTCACTAAGTCATGTCCAACTCTTGCGACCCCATGGACTGCAGCCTGCAAGGCTCCTCTGTCCATGGGATTCTTACTCATAGTAGATAGAAATTTCAGAGGCAAGAAAGTCTCTTTTAGATGGAAGCATAGAAATAGCTTGTTGGAAATGCTGGTGCATCAATAAAGAAACACATTCTAGCATCTGCCAGATCGTGAAATCCCTAGCTCTGGTTCCTTAGGCAAAAAATCATGGCCTTGATAGCTTTTCCTAAGATGATTTCAACCTTTGTTGGTATCCCAACAAAGGAACAGTTCATTTTTATCATTCAGTTCAGTCGCTCAGTTGTGTCCGACTCTTTGCGATCCCATTATTATTAGATGCTTTGAAATCTTAAGGGAAATTCTCCCTAAGTAGTCAAAAAAAAAAAAAAACAGTAATGTGGGATTTTATTTGGAAAGAAAATATACTGGGAGAGTTAGAGCCAAAGAAGGAGATGCTCTGTAAGGGATGACAGCTGAACTAGCCCTAGGATTTACAGCCAACAGAGAGGCTCAGGATGGAAATGAACGTCTTGAAAATACCCTCCCCGAAGAAACACTCCTCATTCAACACTATGTCAAATTTTGTGCTGTGTATTCTTCCTTACTTATCTCTAACAGTTTTTAAGATTGTGAGAAAAACAAAAAGAATCACTAGGAAATACAAAAATGTACAAAGCTTTTTAAGTCTCTAATGACAAAAAATTAGCAGACTTCTTGAAAATTGCTAACACTGATTTTTAATGAGCACATCTTGAAATATCACTCTCTGAATAGTTTTATCTTAGAAAGTTTTGTTATTCATTACATTGAAACTCAGACTTACTGATATTACCAAAGTATAGCAAACTGTTTATTTTATTCTTCATATATTTATTAAGACTTGTTCTTTTATATTCCCTTTTTTATGTTGAAAAATATCTCTGTAGTACTCCATCAGGATACTTTGCCACTCAGTGTGATGATATTTTTTTATAAAGAGAAAGTGCAGAATTGTTCCCATATTGTGGAAATGCCTAGGATGAACTAACAAAAATGCAAGAATCTGTAAATCCATTGGCAATTCTTTTGTGTGTGTGTGTTTATTTTATTTTTTTTATTTTTTAACGTTACAATATTGTATTGGTTTTGCTATTTTCTATCTTCAGAGTATCTTTGGTTATTCTCCATAGATTAAGAAGGCACTTCCCATTACAATTTATTTTCATCGTTCTGTGTTATAGATACTATACTTGAATTTAGAGGAAGGACCTTCCCTGTGCACTAACTAATAAACAGGATACCAAGTATAGACGGTCCTCACTTTCAATGGTTCAATAAATGATTTTTTTGACCTCATGGTGGTGTAAAAATGATATACATTCAGTAGTAAATAAACTTCTGAATTTGATCTTTTCCCAGGCTAGCTATATGCAGCATGATACTTTTGTGATTCTGAGCAGCAGTAGAGAGCCGATGTAAACAACCGATACATTTACAACCATGCTGCTTTTCACTTTCATCATAGTATTCAATAAACTACATGAGATAGTCAACATTTTATTATAAAACAGGCTTTGTGTTAGTTGAATGAAAATTCACACCTGTAGGATAATGTAAGTGTCCTGAACGCATTTAAGGTAGACTAGGCTAAGCTGTGATGTTTGAAAGCTTACATGCATTAAGTACATTATCAACTTAAGAAATTTTCAATTTATGGTGGGTTCATGCAGACATAACCACACTGTTAAGTCAAGAAAGATCTGGAGTATGCAGTATTATCACAATAATGAAGACTTGGAAGAATACACATTAACAAAGGCAACATTTTTATTATAGATTTTGTATTTTTTCCAGGAAGTATTATAGAGTCCTTCCCTGGAAACTTCTCAGTATTGTTTATACATCCACCTGATAAAAATTATAAGTTGGAGGTAGAGTGAAAATGACAAGATAACACTTTAAGTGCTCTCCAGCTTTATGATTCTACATTTTTCTAGAATATGGTGTGTGTGTGTATATATATATATATGTGTACACACACACATATATATAAATATATATATGCTTCTTCTATTTAAAAAAGCCAAAAGAATGTCATATTTCACACCTACATTTCTTTAATCCCCATATTCTGCAAGCTACTCTGCTAGCACAGTTTTCTTTCATATTCTATAGACTATAACGGGAATAGATTATTGTATTCCAGGACCGACTTTAGACATTATTAACACTCAAGATACACCTGAGCAGGTCTCTGGATGGTACTGATGGGAGTGATATTTCATGACACAAACATAAGCAAAACTTCTCTGAGGCAGGTACTCGACCACACTTCCCAGAGGAATGAAGTTTTTCCCTTTTCCTAGCACACCAAGTATCTATTTCTGAAAACATCACATTATTTATGTCATCATTTCTCTATTAAAAGGTGACTGTCATGTAGAAAAAATATTATTTAAGGGCTGTTTTTCAGATATGCCATAGAATTCAAATTAGTGTTGAGTATCTCACACGCTAGTAAAGTAATGATCAAAATTCTCCAAGCCAGGAGAACCATGAACCGTGAACTTCCACATGTTCAAGCTGGTTTTAGAAAAGGCAGAGGAACCAGAGATCAAACTGTCAACATCCGCTGGATCATTGAAAAAGCAAGAGAGTTCCAGAAAAATATCTATTTCTGTTTTATTGACTATGCCAAAGCCTTTGACTGTGTGGACTGTGGAAAATTCTGAAAGAGATGGGAATACCAGACCACCTGACCTGCCTCTTGAGAAACCTATATGCAGGTCAGGAAGCAACAGTTAGAACTGGACATGGAACAACAGACTGGTTACAAATAGGAAAAGGAGTACATCAAGGCTGTATATTGTCACCCTGTTTATTTAACTTATATGCAGAGTACATCATGAGAAATGCTGGGCTGGAAGAAGCACAAGCTGGAATCAAGATTGCTGGGAGAAATATCAATAATCTCAGATATGCAGATGATACCACCCTTATGGCAGAAAGTGAAGAGGAACTAAAAAGCCTCTTGATGAAAATGAAAGAGGAGAGTGAAAAAGTTGGCTTAAAGCTCAACATTCAGAAAACGAGGATCACGGCATCTGGTCCCATCACTTCATTGGAAATAGATGGGGAAACAGTAGAAACAGTGTCAGACTTTATTTTCTTGGTCTCAAAATCACTGCAGATGGTGACTGAAGCCATGAAATTAAAAGACGCTTACTCATTGGAAGAAAAGTTATGACCAACCTAGATAGCATATTTAAAAGCAGAGACATTTACTTTGCCAACAAAGGTCCATCTAGTCAAGGCTATGGTTTTCCCAGTAGTCACGTATGGATGTGAGAGTTGGACTGTGAAGAAAGCTGAGTGCTGAAGAATTGATGCTTTTGAACTGTGGTGTTGGAGAAGACTCTTGAGAGTCCCTTGGACAGCAAGGAGATCCAACCAGTCCATTCTGAAGGAGATCAGCCCTGGGATTTCTTTGGAAGGAATGATGCTAAAGCTGAAACTCCAGTACTTTGGCCACCTCATGTGAAGAGTTGACTCATTGGAAAAGACTCTGATGCTGGGAGGGATTGGGGGCAGGAGGAAAAGGGGACGACAGAGGATGAGATGGCTGGATGGCATCACTGACTTGATGGACCTGAGTCTGAGTGAACTCCGGGAGTTGGTGATGGACAGGGAGGCCTGGCGTGCTGCAGTTCATGGGGTCACAAAGGGTCGAACACGACCGAGTGACTGAACTGAACTGAACTGAACTGAACTAATAAATACTATTTAAGTATACAATTATATATTAATGACTTTATTCTTCAGTTTATCTTTATATTTCTAATAGGAATTTCTTATCCAGAGCAAGGAGATAGTTATTTCCTTAGAACAGATTCAGAATTAACTATCAAATCAAGAAGATATGCTTTTACTTATGACTTGTTTTGTTGTAAGTGGGTATTTACAGCATGCTTCTCCAAATACTTGAGTTAGAAGAAACTTTTAAAAGTAAATTTAAGGCATAGAGGTAATTTATTTCACAAATAGCCACTGTTTACCTGTGCATGAATAATCATCGATTCTGATGTACCCAGTTTTGCAGATGCACATGAAGGACCCCGGGGTGTTGACACACATCGTGTTCTCACGACAGTAATGGCGCCCTTCGGCACACTCATCAATGTCTGTGAAGAAAAAGCAGGGCAAGAGGTCAACCATGGCCAATATTACAGTTTTTCTACAATTTTCTTTGGTGGGGAGAGGGCAAAAGTCACTAATTGAGAAGAATTTTTAAAATGTAGTCAAAGTATCTCTTTTAATAGAAACCTTTGATGTTGAAATGACAAAAACTATAATATTTTTTCCTAACAGCTCTTGTTGGAGTTTAAAATATATCTTTTTATTCTAACTTGCATCATTCTAAAATATATTTCAAAATATCCAGCCCATTCATCTACCTAGATAGAATGATAAAATGAATCAGAACACAGAGACTGGGCTGCCTTAGGGTCTTAGAAGCTTCAATCACTGAGCATACCATATATTATTTTTTGATTCACTGGCTATTCTGTACACTTGGGGAGGCCCTGAAAGAGGTAAATAAAATATTCAATAAACACCAGTACTTGAAAATCTTCACTTAAAGATATGAAACCAACAACATGTAGTTTATTAGAGATATAGCTATCCCAGTAAGTGTTGAACAGAGATGAAATTACAGTGTAGAGCCTGATATAAATAAGAAGCTGTAAAACAGCAAAATAAGATAACATATTGAAGAACTTTCATAGTAATTCATATTCTAAGTATTGTTTTCTTGGTATTCCTTAATGTGTCTGAAGAAACTATTAATGCTCTAAGGATTTAGTGCAAACTAATAATCTAATTTTGTTCTCTTATAATGAGGTGGAGGCTAAGGCTAGAGGCCACTATTCATTTATCCCCTCTTTCAGTGAATATTTATGTTCCCCTTTCCTCGTTCCAAGCATTGTTCTGGGGTTTATTGATGAAAACAGAAGGGCATGGGTAAGGTATGATGTGTCTTCAAGGATCTCCCATCTAGAAGGGAAGTAGACCTCCCTTCTAGAAGGGAAGTAGACCTCCCTTCTAGAAGGGAAGTAGACCTCCCTTCTAGAAGGGAAGTAGACCTCCCTTCTAGAAGGGAAGTAGATCAAAGAATCACAGAGAGGGTGGCACGCTGACAACAAAGAATGGCACAAGATGGTGGGCAAGGCCTCTGAATCTCAGCCCAGCACTGTTGCTGCTAGGATGTTGGGGGAAGCCCCACATGCTTGTGTGAGAGAGGACTTATGAGTTCTTGGGAAAAATAATGCTTCACTGATCTGAGAAACTCTTTACAACTTAAAGAGCTTTATTAAAGTGGAGTATTTATGCTTTTCTCATGTGGCTCAGGTGGTAAAAAATCTGCCTGCAATGCGGGAGACCTGGATTTGACTCCTGGGTTGGGAAGATCCCCTGGAGAAGGGAACAGCTACCTACTCCAGTATTCTGATCTGGAGAATTCCATGGACAGTATATAGCCCATGGGGTCGCAAAGAGTCGGACACCATTGATCAACTTTCACTCACTTTCACATAGACCATTAAGTTTCAAGCATTTATTAGCAATCACTGTCTATCAAAAATAAGAAATAACTATATGCATACATGCTGTTTAGTTCACAATAGGCTGGATTTCACATGCATTTCCTCAAAGAACTCAAATAACCTATTGAGGTAGGTAGAATGAGCTTAACTATTATCTCCATTTTTCAGATGAGAGATTTGAGGCACAGAAAGGTTAAAGGACTTTCCTTAAGTCATAGAGATAATTAATTGGCAGATCAAAGCATGTGAACATAGGTCTTTTGAACTGCTCCAACCACAAGCTTTCTTGATCTGTATTATAATGAAAGAAACGTCTTAGTCTAGTTCACAGGTATACTTTGCTGGTCATAACCTCCTGCCAGGGACTCTGGTCCCTTGGATCCTGCCATATCTCACTGCATAGTTCATGTATACTTCTGATTATTCTTTCTCTGACTCCAAGGAGCTCTTCTTCCTCTACCTGCCAGGTGAATGCTGGTGCCTCCTGGGGTTTGTTCCTGACCTGTTTTCTCTCTCTCCACTCTGTGCAATTTTATACATTGTTATGGCATCACTACCACATGAAGTGACATTTCTTTAAAACATTTTATTTTATATTGGAGTATAGCTGATTAACAATGTTGTATAGTTTCAAGGGGACAGCAGAGGGGCTCAGCCATTCATATACATATCCATTCTCCACCAGACCCCCTTCAATCCAGGTTGCCACATAACACTGAGCAGAGTTTCCTGTGCTATACAGTAGGACCTTGTCATACTCCAAGTTTTGAGTGAAGAAACTTGCGAGTGCAAAGTCATAATAAGCACTAGTACTAATTGGGAAGAATATGAATTTTAACAATAAAACTGTCCCCATTTTACAGTTTCTCTCTGCACGGAACATAAAGCATTTTACAGGTATTTTATCATTATGTAGCACTCTTTATTAAGGGCCTTAATGCATTGACCAGGCAAGGTGCTTCTCCTCTAGAAGTCTACTTTCTCAAATCCTTGTGGTGAAGCCACAAAGTAACACTGACCTCATCTGTACTATTAAAAGAAATGCATCAATTATAGGAGAGAACTAGATGACCCCATACTACACAAAAGTCATGCCATTCATATAAACTCAACTATACTTCCTGAGAGTGTCAAAAGAAGCAGCTGACAGAGTCTCTCAGGCAGCTATATTTTAGAGCTAAAGGACCACTGGCAATCATCTGGGCTAACTACTTATTTTACAGATGAAAAAAACTGAAGTTTAGAGAGACTCAATTTTCCATTCAACTTCTAAATGAAAGTCAACACAGTAAATTACAAGCAGCATACAAAGCCCTTTCCAGTTTGGCCATTATTTTCCTGACTTTACATTCTATGACCTCACTCTTTATTCATTCTCAGTGCTCTGGCCACACCGAGCTTTTGGTCATTTCTTGAAGGGGCCATGCTCTTTCTTTTTTTTTTTTTCTTTTTCATATTTAGGTGCTTTTGCATATGTCATTCTCTAGTCTCCTTCTCTCCCTATCACCACCTCAGTGGGTCTTGTCTACCAATCAATTCAACCTTCAAGAATCTGTTTAACTATCTCTCTGTGAAAACTTCCCTAATGAAGTAAAATGTTCCCTATGTAATACTCCCTTGGAACTTTGTGAATGTTTCCATCAAAGACATATCCACTTTACCTTTATTAATTTTTGTAGGCTTCTTTTTTCCAGTAAGTCAAATATACTACTGAAGGGCAGAGATCATGTGTTTGTGTTTCTTAACTCTGGCTACACATTATACTTAACTGAGATGCTTTTAAAAACCATTAGTTTTTGTGCTGACTTCCTAACTCTCACTCCAAATTCTTATTTAATTATCTGTAATGGAACACACACATAATATTATTTTTAATCTTCTCTTTGAAGAATTTAATGTAAAATTAAATTTTTCAGCAGAATTTTTCAGTAAAGAACCAGACAGTAAATATTTTAGGCTTTGGGTGTCCATATGCTCTCTATTGCAACTACTTAACTCCTGTTGTTGCAGTGAAGGCAACCATAGACAATCTGTAAATGAATGAGCCTGACAATGTTCCAATAAAGCTTTATTTATAAAATAGGAAGGTGAATAAGATTTGGCCCACAGGCCATAGTTTGATAACCCCTTGTTTAATGCATAATCAGAGTTAAGGATCACTCGGAAGGACCATGATGGCAAAGTAGCAGGACATGAGGTTAACCTCCTCCAACAAACACATTAAAAATACATCCATATACAGGAATTTTCACAGAGAGTCAACTAGAAACTGAAGAAGATCTCTTATAGAACCAAAGCTGCAGGAAAGCTCTCCACATAATGAGGTTGGACAGAAAAGAAAAATAAAAAGGCATTAGGACAGTACTGGCATCTCTGAGAAGGATCTGTAAAGAAGAGAAAGTCCACATGTAGCCCCTTGTCCTGGAGGATCCCTTTCCACCTAAGAGGTCAGCTGGCACTAGAAGGGCCTGGACTTTGCTCATGAGGAGTGTGTGCATGCTGGCTTGCTAGTAATCATGGAGGAGAGAGACAGAACAGACGGCTGCCCCCTCACCACAGTCCCAAACACCTGAAATGTGTGCCAGGCAGGGCTGCTAGCACTCCATGACTAGGTGTTATATCCAAGTCAGAAGGGCACTTGGAGGGAACTCAGCCTAGCTGCACGGAGACAGCCCAGGGGTCCTGGGGAGTGGTTCAGGTCGAACCTTGAAGCCCACTGTCAGCACAGCATGCACGTGGCAGGTGTGGGACTGGCATTGGAGCCATCATCAGTGCTCATACAAGTGGAGTTGGGTCCAGTCGTGGCGCACTGTGGGCTCACATATGAAGGGGGCAAGTCTGGCCTTGAAGCCCATCATAAGAGCTCATAGGGTGAGCAGAGGTCTGGTTGCAGTGGACTTTGTCAGGTGGTGCCAGATAAATGCATGTCTTGAGTGGACAGCCCCTGGGGAAGAGTATATAGCAGCCTCATTTCCAGACAGAGCCTTCTGGTTCCACCCATATCATCATACAGTTTGCAGCCAGATCTGGGGCACACAGGACTTGGGAGAGGTCTGCCACAGAGGCAGTCAAGACTCCAGGAAGCAGCGTAAACACCTTGAATCCTGCAGCCAGAGCATCCTATTCCCCAGCCCCAACCCACTCCACACCACAGCCTAGAACCAGGTCTGGGGCAAAAAGCGGAGAAAGGGATGCAACCTTGGGCTACTTCTGGGCAAAACCATGGATGCCTACATGGGCAGCACATAGGTTCACTGAGTCTCTTACTTCACTAGTCACATCCTTTGGGACAGAGCAAACATTTAAGGGCAACAGAGCCTTATTGAACTTGACTCTCAGGGCTTCTAGTCCAAAAACTGGGGAGCAGATCTGGCCCCTGACAGGGCTGCGACCGCCACAGAGTAAAGAGGCCTTGTCCAACACATCAGTGCACTCTCTGGATACTGCAACACCAGTTGTAACCCCTATCAAAGGGATAATGGCCAACACAGCCTGAAAAAGGATGTGGCTGACATCCTTTTGGACCTGGAAAATAGGGTTTAAGATGGAAATAAGTACTTTACGTTAAATATCAATGGACTAAATGTGCCTAACAAAAGATACAGAGTGGCAGATTACATTAAAAAAACAAGAATCTACAACATGCTGCCTATGAGAGACTCACTTCAGGGCGAAAGACACATTGATTGAAAGTGAGGGGATGGAAAAAGATATTTCATACAAGTGGAAATGACAAAAAAGCGGGGGTGGCAATACTCATCTCAGAGGACATAGACTTTTTTAAAAAGTCCATAAAGAAAGGTAAAGAAGGACATTATATAATAAAAGAATCAATACAAGAAGAGGATATTACATTCATTAACATACAGGCACCCAATATAGGAGTACCTAAATACATAAACAGACATAAAGGGAGAAATTAAGAGGAATACAATAATAGTAGGAGAACTTAATGCCTCACTGATATCAACGGTCAGATCTTTCAGATAGAAAATGTTTAGGTAAGAGAGGTCCTAAATGACACAATACACTAATTGGAGTTAATCCATGTTTACAGGACACTACAAAAAAATTAGAATATGCATTCATCTCAAGCACGCATGGAGCACTATCTACCCCTGCTACTTCTATATGTTTGCACTGGTCTATAAGGAAAGTAGGGCTTCCCAGAGGGTGCTAGTGGTAAAGAACATGCCTACCAATGCAGGAGACCTCAGACCTGGGTTCTCCTGAGTCGGGATGATCCCTGGAGAAGTGCATGGCAACCCATTCCAATACCTGGAGAATTCCATGAACAGAGGAACCTGGCGGGCTACAGACAGGGTCTCAAAGAGTCAGACACAACTGAAGCAACTTAGCACACATGCATGCATAAGAAAAGTATCATGTTCAATTACAGCCTAAAAAAAACAAATGGCAAGCACCCTGGGTAATATGACGAAAATTCATTTGCTTCCAGAGTTTTAGGATCATAATAGGAGTCATATGGGATTACTAATGTGCTCAGCTGTACCAAAGGACTTTAACTCTGCTTCTCTGAGGGAGCAAAGTTTCTCCTCAGTCACTAAGTCCTGTCTGACTCTTTGCAGCCCCATAGACTACAGCACACCAGGCTTTTCTGTTCTTCACTGAGAGGTCCATTTATTGCATGAGGCAAAAAAGACAAATTCTAACTGGAGAAATAACACTTAAATTATAATGTTATGAGGTGATGAATATCAGAAATATATACAAAGTGTATTTAATAAGGAGTAACTATTTTTAAAACAGTGTTTATATGTTCTGAGAATCAATTTAGACCACATTTAGGAATTTATATTTAGTGATATAAATAACTTTATAACTATTCCCTACCCCCTCAGCAATCAATGCAAAGAAATAGAGGAAAACAATGGAATGGGAAAGACTAGAGATCTCTTTAAGAAAATTAGAGATACCAAGGGAACATTTCATGCAAAGATGAGCTCAATAAAGGACAGAAATGGTATGGACCTGACAAAAGCAGAAGATATTAAGAAGAGGTGGTAAGAATACACAGAAGAACTATACAAAAAAGATCTTCAGGATTCAGATAATCACGATGGTGTGCTCACCTAGAGACAGACATCCTGGAATGTGAAGTCAAGTGGGCCTTAGGAAGCACCACTACGAACAAAGTTAGTGGAGGTGACAGAATTCCAGTTGAGCTATTCCAAATCCTGAAAGATGATGCTGTGAAAGTGCTGCACTCAATATGCCAGCAAATTTGGAAAACTCAGCAGTGGCCACAGGACTGGAAAAGGTCAGTTTTCATTCCAATCCCAAAAAAAGGAAATGCCAAAGAATGCTCAAACTACCGCACAATTGCACTCATCTCACATGCTAGTAAAGTAATGCTCAAAATTCTCCAAGTCAGGCTTCAGCAATACGTGAACTAGGAATTTCCAGATGTTCAAGCTGGTTTTAGAAAAGGCAGAGGAACCAGAGATCAAATTGCCAACATCCGCTGGATCATGGAAAAAGCAAAAGAGTTCCAGAAAAACATCTATTTCTGCTTTATTGACCATGCCAAAGCCTTTGACTGTGTGGATCACCATAAACTGTGGAAAATTCTGAAAGAGATGAGAATACCAGACCACCTGACCTGCCTCTTGAGAAACCTGTATGCAGGTCAGGAAGCAACAGTTAGAACTAGACATGGAACAACAGACTGGTTCCAAATAGGAAAAGGAGTACATCAAGGCTGTCACCGTGCTTATTTAACTTATATGAAGAGTACATCACAAGAAATGCTGAGCTAGATGAAGCACAAGCTGGAATCAAGATTGCCCAGATAAATAGCATTAACCTTAGATATGCAGATGACACCATCCTTATGGCACAAAGTGAACTACTAAAGAGCCTCTTTTTGAATGTGAAAGAGGAGAGTGAAAAAGTTGGCTTAAAGCTCAACATTCAGAAAACTAAGATCATGGCATCCGGTCCCATTACTTCATGGGAAATAGATGGGGAAACAGTGGAAACAGTGGCTGACTTTATTTTTTTGGGCTCCAAAATCACTGCAGATGGTGACTGCAGCCATGAAATTAAAAGATGCTTACTCCTTGGAAACAAAGTTATGATCAACCTAGACAGCATATTGAAGAGCAGAGACATTACTTTACCAACAGTGGTCCGTCTAGTCAAGGCTATGGTTTTTCCAGTGGTCATGTATGGATGTGAGGGTTGGACTGTAAAGAAAGCTGACCACCAAAGAATTGATGCTTTTGAACTGTGATGTTGTAGAAGACTCTTGAGAGTCCCTTAGACTGCAAGGAGATCCAACCAGTCTATCCTAAAGGAGCTCAGTCCTGGGTGTTCATTGGAAGGACTGATGTTGAAGCTGAAACTCCAATACTTTGGCCACCTAATGTGAAGAGCTGACTCATTGGAAAAGTCCGTGATGCTGGGAAAGATTGAGGGCAGGAGGGAGAAGGGGACGCTAGACGATAAGATGGTTGGATGGCACCACTGACTCAGTGGACATGGGTTTGGGTAAACTCTGGGAATTGGTGATGGACAGGGAGGCCTGGCGTGCTGCAATTCACGGGGTCACAAAGAATCGGACATGACTGAGCAACTGAACTGAAATGATTCCCTACCCCAACTGGAGTTGATAATGAAATTATCTTTAAGAAGCCAGGACATATAATATTTACATGAATAACAACATGAGGTCCTATATGCTATGTGCCAAAAGAAAACAAAAAAAGGATGGTTGTTGACTAAGGACAGGCAACCAAAGAATCTGTGTGGTATGTCAGGACATAAGGTGGCTTTTGAAGAAGTAGGTTTAAAGTGACTGATTCAGAGTTTCCTGTCAAACAGAGGTGTTCAAACAGTACTGTAAAGATTCAAGTCTGGTGTAGGCAGCAGAGGCAGCAAAAATATGAAATATTGAGAAACAATATTCCATTTGAATGAAGTTTCTGCAAGAAAAAAAAGAAATACATTTATGGGATAGGAGACACAATACAAATGGACTTAAGTGCCCAACAAATATAAGAAAGGCATCTTCTTTGCTGTGATATGAAGACATTAAAGCATTTGGAAGGAGGAAGGTGGAGAAGTAGCAGAGAAAAATACACCTCACAAGAGTTGGTAAGGTACAACTGTGGACTTATTAAGAAACATATAATCAAGGTGAGGAGAATGTTCATGAATAAATAAAAGTTGCAGTCTCAGTTGGTTACTAAATCTAAAGTAACTCCTCCCCAGCCCCAGTTGCTCCATACTACTTGTCGGGGTCTAAAAGTATCCTAGTAAGTTATTGTTAATGTATCTGTGAAGTGAACGTAGCTCAGTCATGTCTGACTCTTTGTGACACCATGGACTATACAGTCCATGGAATTCTCCAGGCCAAAATACTCAATTGGGTAGCCATTCCCTTCTCCAGGGAATCTTCCTAGCCCAGGATCGAACCCAGGTCTCCCACATTGCAGGCAGATTCTTTACCAGCTGAGCCACCAGGGAAGTCTTAATATATCTGTGCTGTTACTGCTGCTGCTGCTGCTAAGTCGCTTCAGTCGTGTCCGATTCTGTGCGACCCCATAGACGGCAGCCCACCAGGCTCCCCTATCCCTGGGATTCTCCAGGCAAGAACACTGGAGTGGGTTGGCATTTCCTTCCCCAATGCATGAAAGGGAAAAGTGAAAGTGAAGTTGCTTAGTCCTGTCCAGCTCTTCGCGACCCCATGGACTGCAGCCTACCAGGCTCCTCCGTCCATGGGGTTTTCCAGGCAAGAGTACAGGAGTGGGGTGCCATCGCCTTCTGTCAGATCAGATCAGATCAGTCGCTCAGTCGTGTCCGACTCTTTGTGACCCCATGGCAGCATGCCAGGCCTCCCTGCCCCTCACCAACTCCCAGAGTTCACTCAGACTCACGTCTATCGAGTCAGTGATGCCATCCAGCCATCTCATCCTCTGTCACCCCTTTCTCCTCCTGCCCTCAATCCCTCCCAGCATCAGAGTCTTTTCCAATGAGTCAACTCTTCGCATGAGGTAGCCAAAGTACTGGAGTTTCAGCTTTAGCATCATTCCTTCCAAAGAAATTCCAGGGCTGATCTCCTTCAGAATGGACTGGTTGGATCTCCTTGCAGTCCAAGGGACTCTCAAGAGTCTTCTCCAACACCACAGTTCAAAAGCATCAATTCTTCGCCTTCTGTAGTTTATATTTATTGGAATATGAATTTCAGGAGGATAGAGCATTTGTTTTAGAACAATGGTTGGCCCTCACTAAATATTTGCTGAATGAATCAAAGGATCCTTTCATGGTTTTTCATCTGGAAGGAGAAAAGATAACTTTCCTTGTTTACACTGGCTTGACCTGGAGCTCAGTTTGGCAGATGCGAATCCTTTGTTTTCTCAGGACACTCTACAGGCATTTACTTAGATGTGGGCTTTTTGTATGAATAGTGAACATAAGCCATGGTGGTGAAATATACTTGTATCATAGAAAAACACTGCAGTGGGAATAAAGAAGCCTGGATTCTAGTCTTTGACTCTATTATAAACCAAACAGGCACTTCATCTAACTGGACCTTAATTTAATCATTTATAAGACAAAGGCTAGAGATTTTCAAATCATTACCAGCCCACATACTTCACAGTTCTAACAAAGAGAACATGATCTGCAGGCTTGCACTGAAGAATCTGATTCTCTAGAATTCTAGAGGACATACAATCGTACTCTACCAAACTTAAAAAGCAGAAGCAAATTGTGTTTTTTATACTTGAACAACTTCTCTTGCCCTAGGATAATTCAAGCTGAGCTGTTTTACAAACAGAAATTTATAAATTCCCTTTTATTCTATCTGAAAGCTGAGGCCGACTTTGTAATTATTCAGAATCACAGATTTTTAGACCTGAAAGGAAACTTTAGAAATCATCTAACCTAATCCCAGTCACTTACAATTGGAGAAATGGAGATGCCAGAGACAAATTAAAGAGGTGGCAGAGATCAGTCAGATGATAAACTTTTCATGAGCCAAATTAAAAAATTTAGACTTCATCCTATAGGAACTGGGAAAGGTTTTAGGAGAGGGTTAATTTAATCAGATCTGTGTTTCTGAAAGATCCCTCTAGTACAAGTTTACATGGCTTCTGAGTGACAGTCAAAATGAGAATACTGTTCTCAGAGCACAGGTCCCTAGTTAATGTTCCTTTTGGCCACACACTAGTGTCCACACTAACCTTGGAGGCAGTGGGCACTCAGGTATGCTGTCCTTTCACTTAGGTATTTCTGCCACACCATGCAGCTACCCACATGTTATGCCTTGCATGTCACTGGTGCCATTTTTTATATACAGCATGGTGGACTTCTAAAGCCATAGTATTCTCAATACTGTCCTGTAAGTGGGGTATGTTAGTATGTTAATGAACACTAATGCCTTCTTGCATAGCCAATAAGATCTTGAAGTCATTCAGCTCAACAGCTCAAGAACTCCTTATAAAAATAACACAGATCAGTATGGGTTATTATAAGGTCTTGGCTCACCAGTTGTGAAAAATTAGCTTGGTAAAGTTGGCAAAGAGATCAATAACTTAATTCATAAAACAAGAAAAAGCCTAAGTTCTGAGAAATGCAATTCTGGAAAGAGATTTGAGAGTAACATTTGGGAAGACGAGTATTTTTAAAAACAAAAAATTTGCAAGTAAAAGTAGGCAGCTTAGTGAAAAATCAGTAAAGAATAAATTAAAATATGATTTACAAATAAACTAACATTTCAAGGAATTGCTAGCAATCATGTTTTAAAGTCAGTAGCATTACTGAATTTGTTTACCAAATATTAACATTTATGCATTGAAAACTATATCTATGTTACTGAAACACATAACTTTTGACATCTCAAAATAGTAGCCATATATTTCCTCCATTCATTTTTTAGAATTCATTCATTGTAAATTGTATGGTATATTCTTTTTTTTTAATTTAATTTAATTTTATTTTTAAACTTTACAATATTGTATTAGTTTTGCCAAATATTCTTTAAGAAGAGTAAAAGCACTAGCATTATATCAGTTTTCTTGCTACAGTTAACAAGCATTACTCCAATCTTTGGGATTTCTGACTTTGTATCTATAGCTTCCCATGTGACTCAATGGTAAAGAATTTTCCTGCCAAGCAGGAGAGCCAGGTTCAGTCCATGGGTCAGAAAGATCCTCAGAAGAAGGAAATGGCAACCCACTCTAGTATTCTTGGTTGTGAAATCCGATGAAGAGAGTAGCCTGGTGGGCTACAGTCCATGAAGTCGCAAAAGAGCTGGACACAACTTTGCAACTGACCAAAAATCTAGTTATACATTCACACACACACACACACACACACACACACACACAGGGAGACAGACAGACAGACAGAGACAGAGAGACAGAAGCAGAGAGAGGCAGATACAGAGAGAGATAAAGACATGAAATAGGAAAATCTGAGACAAGGCTGAGGGTGACTGAAGAAGTCAAAGCTGGAGAAGACTCTTGAAAGAGGACTGACTGGTTTAACTCATTTAGGATTGATCTCCTTGCAGTCCAAGGGACTCTCAAGAGTCTTCTCCAACACCACAGTTCAAAAGTCTCAATTCTTTGGCACTCAGCTTTCTTTATAGTCCAACTCTCACATCCATACATGACTACTGGAAAAACTATAGCTTTGACTAGACAGACCTTGGTCAGCAAAGTGATGTTTCTGATTTTTAATATGATGTCTAGGTTTGTCATAGCTTTTCTTCCAAGAAACAAGCATCTTTTCATTTCATGGCTGCAGTTACCATCTGCAGTGATTTTGGAGCCCAAGAAAAAAGCCTATCATTGTTTCCATTGTCCCCATCTGTTTGCCATGAAGTGATGGGACTGGATGCCATGATCTTAGTTTCCTGAATGTTGAGTTTTAAGACAACTTTTTCACTCTCCTCTTTCACTTTCATCAAGAGGCTCTTTAGTTCCACTTCACTTTCTGCCATTAGAGTGGTATCATCTGCATATCTGAGGTTGTTGATATTTCTCCTGGAATCTTGATTCCAGCTTGTGTTGCATCCAGCCCAGCATTTCGCATGATGTAGTCTGCATGTAAGTTAAATAAGCAGGGTGACAATAAACAGCCTTGACGTACTCCTTTTTCGATTTTGAACTCATCAGTTGTTTCATGTTTGGTTCTATTTCTTCTTGACCTGCATACAGGTTTCTCAGTAGACAGGTAAGGTGGTCTGGTACTCCTATGTCTTTAAGGATTTTCCAGTTTGTTGTGATCCACATAGTCAAAGGCTTTAGTGTAGTCAGTGAAGCAAAAGTAGATGCTTTTCTAGAATTCCCTGCTTTCTTCATGATCCAACAAATGTGGGCAATTTGATCTCCAGTTCCTCCACCTTTTGTAAACCCTACTTGTACATCTGGAAGTTCACATACTGCTGAAGCCTAGCTTGAAGGATTTTGAGCATAACCTTACAGGCATACAAAATCAGTGCAACTGTCTATTCTGGTTGAATATGGAGAGATAGTAGCAGATTAAAAAAAAAAAATACATGGGATCTAAAACTGACTGTACTCTGGAACTAACCAGATACAGATGAGGGAAGGAAGCTCTCAAGGATAACATCTTCCTTCTCAGCAACTGAGTGGACCTGTCCTGTGGGGAACTGAAGGAATCCATTTGGGTAGCAGAGGAGTATGGCTTTACACATGTTTATTTTGAGTTGCATATGACACATGCAAGTAAAAATGTTCAAGAGGCAGTCGGATATGTGGATCTTCTCTAGAGATCAGGAGAGAGGATAGGACTAAAGATCAAGATTTGAGAGTCCTAAGAACAGAGAAGGTAATTAAAGACATGGTGTTAGACATCAACATCCAGAGAGAGGGTGGAGAATAAGGAGAGAAAAATTAAGATAGAACTCTGCTGCTGCTGCTGCTGCTAAGTCACTTCAGTCGTGTCCGACTCTGTGTGACCCCACAGATGGCCCACCAGGCTCCCCTGTCCCTGGGATTCTCCAGGCAAGAACACTGGAGTGGGTTGCCATTTCCTTCTCCAATGCATGAAAATGAAAAGTGAAAGTGAAGTTGCTCAGTCGTGTCCAACTCTTAGTGACCCCATGGACCCTGGGGAACTTCAATATTCAAGGAGTGGGCAAGTAAAGAAAAGAGACAGAAAGATTCCTCAGAGAAGTAGCAGTGAAGTTAAAAGCATGTTGGAAGCAGACGAATGTTGAAATAGTGGCAACTATCACCTTTTCAACATACCTTCTCTGTTTGGGGAACCCTTGTCTCACGTACAAGATGAAGTCACAACTCTAGTTTTCAGCATAGGTGGCAGCTAGAATGTAGACCTGCAGCCTAGGACAGAAAATCAGGGGCAAGCATTTCGATTCAGAAGAGAACGCCTGACTAAGCCGGTTGTGAGATCTTCTAGCAAGCACGGTGGAGAAGGTATGTAGCACTTAGGACTGGTCAGCTTCCAGAGTCCAGTCCCCGTGTCAGTGTTTGTGTGAGTTGTGGTGTTGATAGCAAGAAGCAGAGGTAGTGGGATTTGTACCCAGATGAGATAGGAGTTGTCCTGGCTTAACATCATCTAAAGCTGTCTTCCCACATATATTGTAAGCCACCTAACATCCTTCAATAAATTCCTTTTCTGCTTAAACTTCCAGAATGGATTCTGTTGTTTGCAAATCTGACCCCTGATCGATAAAATGTGCTCTCATGAAGACAAGGTAAATAAGGGTTTGAAGGAGGGACTGATCAATAGAATTAATTGCTGCCTACAGGTCAAGCAAGATACGGACTGAAAGATGTCTGATTTAACAATATAGACGTGATCAGTGACTTTGGTGAGAGCAGTTAGAAAGGGACATGGTGTACATGCCACCCGTGGCGGATTCATGTTGATGTATGGCAAAACCAGTACAATATTGTAAAGTACTTAGCCTCCAATTAAAATAAATAAATTTATATATCAAAAAAGAAAGGGACATGGGATAAAAAATCTAGACTGAAGTGGCTTAAGGAGAACAGCTGACATGAAGAAATAAAGAGTGAAAACACATCATATCTTAAAGAAATGTGGCTCTAAAAAAGAAAGGGGGACAATAACACAAGAGCTAGAAGAGGAAGTGGGTTAATGAAGAAATGTAAGCATGTTTACTCTTTTCCTGTTTTATTGGGTTATACTTGCTTTCCAATGTTGTGTTATTTTCTGCTGTACAACAAAGTGAATCAGCTAAATGTATGCATGTATACCCCTCCCTCCTGGACCTCTCTTCCACTCTCCCCTCATCCCAGCCATCTAGGTTATCAGAGAGACAGGAAGGAATAACTAGAAAGAAGTTGAAAACTGAGTTTGAGAGGATACTAGATGGAGCAAGTTTCCTCTGAAGACAGGAAGAGATGAGATTCAGCACTGAGATGGACCCCTGACTCCCAGGGGTAAGAGTATCTATTCCGTTGGTAGGAGGAGAGGAAGAAAGGGTGGGTGTAGAGAACATGGTTGTAATGAGAGCAGGAGGATGAGGAAGTTACTGTTTCCATTTTCTGTATGGTTGGTAAAGAAGTATGGTTGGTAAAGAAGTTATCGGCTGAGAATAAGAGAATGGCAGAGTCAAAGGTCTTCAGGGAATAGTGAAGGTCTGTAACAAGCACTGTAAGCATGAGAGGAAACTGAGCTGGGATGCAGATGCACAGTTACCAAGCAGGGTACATGCAGCATGCAGCTGGGGCTGGTAACCACCCACACACAGCGGTACAGTGGGCCACTGGATATTTTTGTAACACTTGGATTCGTACAGTGCATGTTATAGACATTATATGTTAATTCTCACAAGAACCTTGTGACCCAGGGAGAACAAATACTTTTTCAAAGCCTTTTTCACAGCCAAGGAACATGTTCCAAGGTGAGAAGTTTCTCAAGTGTTTGTTGTATGGTAGTGGTTGGCAAATTGAGAGAAGAATCACCCCATGTAACCCACTGTTCATCCGTGAGCTGGTCTCTATCTTTGCAGTGTAACCTACCAACACACATGGATATAAGCCTTTTGTTGCAGAAGAACTCAAAAACACATCTTTGCTCTTTGTCTTTGCTCTCTCTTATCTGCCAGTCTAAACTGGATTCACACTTCAAGGCCCAGATGAAGTCCCAATTCCTTCACAGTGTCTCCGGAGCCTTTTTGGCCATGGGGAGTCCATCTGTCTCTACTTTTGCACTTTTTATCTGTGCTACTTAGTAGCTGTTTTGGCTGAATCCAACCTACTTGAAACTAAGAAACAGACCTACTCATTTGAAACATTGCCTTGTCATGTTGTATTTGAAAATTCATCAAGATGAACAGCATTCATTCCAAGAAGGCAGATTAGTATTTTTAAATATTAAAAACTAATTTAACAAATATATGTTTATTTTGCCAACAACCATTCATTACAATATTCAAATTGTTGCTCAGTAAGAATTAGATTAATCTAAACATTATATCAGTGCTCATGAAAGATACAAAGAGGGTCCAGTTTTCAATTGTTTGTTTATCCATAAATCACTGACTAAATGGCATTGCTAAATTTGACAATTTTAATCAATGTTTAACGCTGTTTAGGAAGTATGACCTCATAACAACTCAGTATAAACAAACATATATGTTTTAAAATTTCAGTCCCATATCTTTACTATCACACACTTATTTAAGGAAATGAACAGTATAAAAATCTGTTTAAAAGCGTATTTTTTCATATTAAAGAAAAACTACTTGGAGGTAACTGAAAATGGAATCAAAAGCAAAAATGAAAATATTTTTACATATTATCAAAATACTAGGGATCTATTTTTGTATCATACTAAAGAATGAGATGCAATTTAGAACCACGTGTCCTTACCTTTTTTAAGAGTAGCACCAATTTCCTAACAATTCCTTGTGTACAAACACACAAAGCTCTTTTTGCTCTGGAATAGTCTTTTGCCCAAATAAGTGAAGTCCTCCACCACATATGTCTCTCACTCTTCTATGGCATTTAATTTGTGCTTCTCACAATACACAGCTACTGTCTCCTAAAAACGCCTATTTCTATTCATAACATTAATAATAAAAATAACATTTATTCCTATATCTGGTTGCTCTGACCATGCCATTTCATTTTTCCTCTCAGTATCACATATTATCACAACTGATTCCAAACATAATTCTAGATCACTGAATCAAAGTCAGAATCTATGCAATTCTTAGGTATCTCTAGCTATATTGATTTCTGCCATTAACCATGCTCAAACTCCCATTTCCTATCTCCAAGCTTTTTTTCACTTGCTGCTCATGGATAACCTTATTTTATATTGGGGTTCCTTTTGAAACTCATGAATATATAATGAGAGGAAGAGATTTGTAAGAGGAGAGTTAATAGTTGTGTCTCATTTCAAACAAACATTTGTTAATTGGCTTCAACACTTTTAACAAATATAACTAAAACACATGACTTAGATTTCTTGAAAGGCAAGATAGAGCTGATATTTATAATTCAATCTCTAAGTTAAAACTAACCTTAAACTTAATGAAGTTGCAAAATAGACTTTTCCCATCAATTTAAATTTTAATTATCCTACACTGTTGGTGAGAATGTAAATTTGTGCAGACACTATGGATAACAGTATGGAGGTACCTTAAAAAACTAAAAATAGAATTATCATATAATCCAGTATCCTCACTCCTGGGCATATATCTAGAGAAAACCATAATTCTAAAAGATACATTCACCCCAATATTCATTGCAGCACTGTTTACCATAGCCAGGACATGGAAGCAAGCTAAATGTCCAATGATAGAGGAATGGATAAAAAAGATGTAGTACACATATACAATGGAATACTGCTTTTGTTTAGTTCCTAAGTCGTATCCTACTCTTTGCAACTTCATGGACTGCAGCCCGCCAGGCTCCTCTGTCCTTGTTATTTTCCAGGCAAGAATACTAGAAGAGGTTGCCACTTCTTTCTGAACCCGAGTCTCCTGCATTAGCAGGTAGATTGTTTATCACTGAACCACCACAGAAGTCCATATAATGGAATATTCAGTTCAGTTCAGTGGCTCAGTCGTGTCTGACTCTTTGCGACCCCATGAATTGCAGCACGCCAATCCTCCATGTACAACTCCTGGAGTTCACTCAAACTCACGTCCATCAAGTCAGTGATGCCATCCAGCCATCTCATCTTCTGTCGTCCCCTTCTCCTCCTGCCCCCAATCCCTCCCAGCATAAGTCTTTTCCAATGAGTCAACTCTTAGCATGAGGTGGCCAAAGTACTGGAGTTTCAGTTTTAGCATCATTCCTTCCAAAGAACACCCAGGACTGATCTCCTTTAGAACGGACTGGTTGGATCTCCTTGCAGTCCAAGGGACTCTCAAGAGTTTTCTCCAACACCACAGTTCAAAAGCATCGATTCTTCAGTGCTCAGCTTTCTTCACAGTCCAACTCTTCACATCCATACATGACCACTGGAAAAACCATAGTCTTGACTAGACAGACCACTGTTGGCAAAGTAATGTCTCTGCTTTTCAATATGCTATCTAGGTTGGTTATAACCCTCCTTCCAAGGAGTAAGCATCTTCTAATTTCATGGCTGCAATCACCATCTGCCGTGATTTGGGAGCCCAAAAAAATTAAGTCTGTCACTGTTTCCACTGTTTCCCCATCTATTTCCCATGAAGTGATGGGACCAGATGCCATGATCTTTGTTTTCTAAATGTTGAGCTTTAAGCCAGCTTTTTCACTCTCCTCTTTCACTTTCATCAAGAGGCTTTTGAGTTCCTCTTCACTTTCTGCCATAAGGGTGGTATCATCTGCATATCTGAGGTTATTGATATTTCTTCTGGCAATCTTGATTCCAGCTTGTGCTTCTTCCAGCCCAGCGTTTCTCATGATGTACTCTGCATATAAGTTAAATAAGCAGGGTGACAGTATACAGCCTTGACGTACTCCTTTTCCTATTTGGAACCAGTCTGTTGTTCCATGTCCAGTTCTGTTTTTTCCTGACCTCCATATAGGTTTCTCAAGAGGCAGGTCAGGTGGTCTGGTATTCCCATCTCTTTCAGAATTTTCCTCAACCATGAAAAAGAATGAAATAATGCCATTTGCAGCAAAGTGGGTGGACCTAGGGGCTTTTCTGGTGCTCAGACAGTAAAGAGTCCGCCTGCAATGCAGGAGAATCAAGTTCCATCCCTACGTTGGGAAGATCCCCTGGAGAAGGGAATGGCAACCCACTTTAGTATTCTTGCCTGGAGAATGCCATGGACAGAGGAGCCTGGCAACTATGGTCCAAAGAGTCGCAAAGAGTCAGACACGACTGAAGCGACTAAGCATGCACACATGAATGGACCTAGAGATTGTCATACCAAGTGAAGTCAGAAAGAGGAAGACAAATCTCATATGATATTGCTTACATGTGAAATCCTAAAAAAAAAAAAAAAAAAACAGTACAAATCAAGTTATATAGAAAACAAATAGTTACAGATGTAGAAAATAAAGTTATTACCAGGGTTAAGTGGGAGAGAGATAAACTGGGAGATTGGGATTGGCATATATACACTACTATATATAAAATAGATAACTAATAAGGACATACTGGATAGCCCCGGGAACTCTACTTAATTATCGGTAATGGCCTACATGGGAAAAGAATCTAAATAAGAATGGATATATGTATACATACATCTGATTCACTTTGTTGTACAGCGGAAACTAAAACAATATTGTAAATTAGCTATACTTGTTAAAATAAATTTAAAAAATTATTGATCATATGATGCGTCACACATCACTTCAAATGTATACTTTTCAAGGGTTTTTTTCAAAAATTATTTTTGTTTATCTAATAAAAAACTGATGAAGAACTACTGCTTCACATATGACACCTGCAGCTGATTTTGCTTAATTCTAAGCATTTTCCCCTAACATTAATAAATTATATACATATAATGATCAAGTATTTAAACCTGCCACTCACTTATAGAAAAATAACATGAATTCCTATGTTTACATTTAAAGTTTTACCATGTACTCTGCAAAATAAGGACAAATTTTATAAACTCTATATCCAAAAACTGGTTTGAATTTTATTAATTTGGCATAAAGTGGTTTGTTTCTAGAAATAATCCATACTAAATTAGTTAGTGCAGTAGCTAAAGATCTCACTATAAATGCCTTAAAATACGATCATCATACAGACTCTAAAAGTATTACTGTCTCAACTTTGAAATAAACTAATAATATAATATCTTCAGTTCAGTTCAGTCACTCAGTCATGTCTGACTTCTTGCAACCCCATGGACTGCAGCATGCCAGGCTTCCCTGTCCATCACTAACTCCCAGAGCTTGCTCAAACTTGTGTCTATTGAGTCAGTGATGCCATCCAACCATCTCATCTTCTGTCATCCCCTTCTGTTCCCGCCTTCAATCTTTCCCAGCATCAGGGTCTTTTCAAATGAGTCAGTTCTTCACATCAGGTGGCCAAAGTATTGGAGTTTCAGCTGCAGCATCAGTCCTTCCAATGAATATTTAGGACTGATTTCCTTTGGGATGGACTGGTTGGATCTCCTTGCTGTCCAAGGGACTCTCAAGAGTCTTCTCCAACACCACAGTTCAAAAGCATCAATTCTTCAGCACTCAGCTTTTTTATGGTCCAACTCTCACATCCATACATGACTATTAGAAAACCATAGCTTTGACTAGATGGACCTTTGTTAGCAAAGTAATGACTCTGCTGTTTAATATGTTGTCTAGGTTTGGCCATAGCTTTTCTTCAAAGGAGCAAGCGTCTTTTAATTTCATGACTGCAGTCACTATCTGCAGTGATTTTGGAGACCAAAAAAAAAATAAAGTCTCTCACTGTTTCCACTGTTTCCCCATCTATTTGCCATGAAGTAATGGGACTGGATGCCATGATCTTAGTTTTCTAAATGCTGGGTTTTAAGCCAACTTTTTCACTCTGCTCTTTCATTTTCATCAAGAGGCTCTTTAGTTCTTCACTTTCTGCCATAAGGGTGTCATCTGCATATCTGAGGTTATTGATATTTCTCCCAGTAATCTTGATTCCAGCTTGTGCTTCATCCAGCCTAGCATTTCCCCTGATGTACTCTGCATATAAGTTAAATAAGCAGGGTGACAATATACAGCCTTGATGTACTCGTTTCCCAATTTGGAACCAGTTTGTTGTTTTATGTCCAGTTCTAACTGTTGCTTCTTGACCTTCATACAGATTTCTCAGGAGACACAGGTAAGGGTCTGGTATTCCCATCTCTTTAAGAACTTTCCATAGTTTGTTGTTAATATCTTAGTTTGTTAATAATATCTTAGTTCCCCAAGTAAATTCATGTTGCATGAATTGACTGACAAACTGGTAGTAATAAATATATGTGTAAAACACAAGTTCAATGTAAAATCTTACCAAAGACTTATTTTTCTGGAAGGCATTTTCACATACTTAATCTTATTTAATCTTCTTTCCCCCAAACAAACTCATAAGACCATTTCTCCCTATTTAATAGATGAGGTGACTGACTCAGATATATTAAGTGATTTGCACACATTCCAGTTAGTAAATGATTTGATCATATAAATGTTTTACACTCATTTGTCTATTAAATCCTCAAATTTCTTCTGACATTTAAAAAAAAAATTATAGCTATATGCACATCTAAATCTCTAAAATATCCATCTGGCTACCAGATTAACTCTTTATGCACAAGGAGTTGTACAAAATAAGTATGTGTTCTAATTGACTTTTCAGCATTGACAAGTAAAAGGGTGTTCTTAATTTTGCTCCTATAAAAGAAGTTGCTGGAACTTTACTGGTGGTCCAGTGGTGAAGAATCCCCCTGTCAATTCAGGGACTTGGGTTTAATCCCAGGTCAGGAATATCCCACATGCCACAGGGCAACGAAGCCTGTGTGCTATAACTACAAAGCCTGTGTGCCCTAGAACTCATGTTCTGCAACAAGAGAAGCCACTTCAATGAGAAGTCCATTCACTACAACCAGACAAAGCTCACATGCAACAGCAAAGACCCAGCACAATCAAGAATAAATAAATAAAATTTTAAAAAGCTCTCATACACAAACTACAAAATTCTCAAGATACCACATAGCAGCTTTTTCAGTCATCACAGCATGTTCAGAACTACTAAAAAAGTGGAAAAAAAAAAAAGAAAATCTATCACTGATTTATGTTGCTGTTTGGTAAAAACCAACATAATACTATAAAGCAATTATCTTTCAATTAAAAATAAATAAATTTGAAAAAAAAGGAAAAGCAGGAAAAAGGGGATTTTTTACCTACTTATTTTTGTTCTTTGGAATGTAGGTCCTACAGAAGCCTTGTTTATTTCCATATTTATGAGAGTTTGCCCCCTTCCCCATCATCACATTATGTCTCTCCCATCACAGAGCTAAACCAGCACAGAGGTCCAGGCAGCCCTTACAAGCTTGTACATAACCCCCTCCTCACCTCTGGCATAAGACCAAAAGCCCTCAAAAGAATCCAATAACACAAATAGACACTGGGGGTAGACATCATGCTCACCTATAGCCATGTTCTATTCTTTACTTAGTTTAAAACAGTGGTTCTCAGTCAGAAGCAATTTTGCCTTCCCAGGGAAATTTGGCAATGTCCAGAGACATTTTTGATTGTCACAACTGTAAGTTGGGAGATGGACAGGTGTGCTACTGGCATCTAATGGGAAAAGACCAGGGATGATGTTAAACATCCCACAGTGCACAGGACAGCCTCCACAATAAAGAATTATCGAGTCCAGAAGGTCAGTAGTATCAAGTTTGAGAAATCCTGGTTAAACTAACACCACTGTGATACACGGGGATATATGCCACACAGGCTCAAGAATTCATCTTTCTAGAGAGGGAGAAGGCAATGGCACCCCACTCCAGTACTCTTGCCTGGAAAATCCCACAGATGGAGGAGCCTGTTAAGGCTGCAGTCCAGGGGATTGCTAAGAGTCGGACATGACTGAGTGACTTCACTTTCACTTTTCACTTTCATGCATTGGAGAAGGAAATGGCAACCCACTCCAGTGTTCTTGCCTGGAGAATCCCAGGGATGGGGGAGCCTGGTGTGCTGCCGTCTATGGGGTCCCACAGAGTCAGAAACGACTGAAGTGACTTAGCAGCAGCAGCAGAGAGGAATAAATTAATTAAAGTCTCAAAAATAATAACATCTTTGCTGTGGGTTTGTCATATATAGCTTTTATTATGTTGAGGTATGTTCCTTCTATTCCTGCTTTCTGGAGAGTTCTTACCATAAATGGATGTTGAATTTTGTCAAAGGCTTTCTCTGCATCTATTGAGATAATCATATGGTTTTTATTTTTCAATTTGTTAATGTGGTGTATTACATTGATAGATTTGCGGATATTGAAGAATCCTTGCATCCCTGGGATAAAGCCCACTTGGTCATGGTGTATGATCTTTTTAATGTGTTGTTGGATTCTGATTGCTAAAACTTTGTTAAGGATTTTTGCATCTATGTTCATCAGTGATATTGGCCTACAGTTTCCTTTTTTTGTGGCATCTTTGTCAGGTTTTGGTATTAGGGTGATGGTGGCCTCATAGAATGAGTTTGGAAATTTACTTTCCTCTGCAATTTTCTGGAAGAGTTTGAGTAGGATAGGTGTTAGCTCTTCTCTAAATTGTTGGTAGAATTCAGCTGTGAAGCCGTCTGGACCTGGGCTTTTGTTTGCTGGAAGATTTTTGATTACAGTTTCAATTTCCATGCTTGTGATGGGTCTGTTAAGATTTTCTATTTCTTCCTGGTCCAGTTTTGGAAGGTTGTACTTTTCTAAGAATTTGTCCATTTCTTCCACGTTGTCCATTTTATTGGCATATAATTGTTGATAGTAGTCTCTTATGATCCTTTGTATTTCTGTGTTGTCTGTTGTGATCTCTCCATTTTCATTTCTAATTTTATTGATTTGATTTTTCTCCCTTTGTTTCTTGATGAGTCTGGCTAGTGGTTTGTCAATTTTATTTATCCTTTCAAAGAACCAGCTTTTGGCTTTGTTGATTTTTGCTATGGTCTCTTTTGTTTCTTTTGCATTTATTTCTGCCCTAATTTTTAAGATTTCTTTCCTTCTACTAACGCTGGGGTTCTTCATTTCTTCCTTTTCTAGTTGCTTTAGGTGTAGAGTTAGGTTATTTATTTGACTTTTTTCTTGTTTCTTGAGGTGTGCGTGTATTGCTATGAACTTTCCCCTTAGGACTGCCTTTACAGTGTCCCACAGGTTTTGGGTTGTTGTGTTTTCATTTTCATTCGTTTCTATGCAAATTTTGATTTCTTTTCTGATTTCTTCTGTGATTTGTTGGTTATTCAGCAGCGTGTTGTTCAGCCTCCATATGTTGGAATTTTTAATAGTTTTTCTCCTGTAATTGAGATCTAATCTTACTGCATTGTGGTCAGAGAAGATGCTTGGAAAGATTTCCATTTTTTTGACTTTATCAAGGCTAGATTTATGGCCCAGGATGTGATCTATTCTGGAGAAGGTTCCTTGTGCGCTTGAGAAAAAGGTGAAATTCATTGTTTGGGGATGAAATATCCTATAGATATCAATTAGGTCTAACTGGTCTATTGTATCATTTAAAGTTTGTGTTTCCTTGTTACTTTTCTGTTTAGTTGATCTATCCATAGGTGTGAGTGGGGTATTAAAGTCTCCCACTATTATTGTGTTATTGTTAATTTCTCCTTTCATACTTGTTAGCATTTGTCTTACATATTGCGGTGCTCCCGTGTTGGGTGCATATATATTTATAATTGTTATATTTTCTTCTTGGATTGATCCTTTGATCATTATGTAGTGTCCTTCTTTGTCTCTTTTCACAGCCTTTGTTTTAAAGTCTATTTTATCTGATATGAGTATTGCTACTCCTGCTTTCTTTTGGTCCCTATTTGCATGGAAAATCTTTTTCCAGCCCTTCACTTTCAGTCTGTATGTGTCCCCTGTTTTGAGGTGGGTCTCTTGTAGACAGCATATGCAAGGGTCTTGTTTCTGTATCCATTCAGCCAGTCTTTGTCTTTTGGTTGGGGCATTCAACCCATTTACATTTAAGGTAATTATAGATAAGTATCCTCAATGGTGAAAAATTGAAAGCATTTCCTCTAAAGTCAGGAACAAGACAAGGGTGCCCACTTTCACCATTACTATTCAAAATAGTTTTGGAAGTTTTGGCCACAGCAATCAGAGCAGAAAAAGAAATAAAAGGAATCCAAATTGAAAAAGAAGAAGTAAAACTCTCACTGTTTGCAGATGACATGATCCTCTACATAGAAAACCCTAAAGACTCCACCAGAAAATTACTAGAACTAATCAATGACTATAGTAAAGTTGCAGGATATAAAATCAACACACAGAAATCCCTTGCATTCCTATACACTAATAATGAGAAAACAGAAAGAGAAATTAAGGAAACAATTCCATTCACCATTGCAATGGAAAGAATAAAATACTAAGGAATATATCTACCTAAAGAAACTAAAGACCTATATATAGAAAACTATAAAACACTGGTGAAAGAAATCAAAGAGGACACTAATAGATGGAGAAATATACCATGTTCATGGATTGGAAGAATCAGTATAGTGAAAATGAGTATACTACCCAAAGCAATTTATAGATTCAATGCAATCCCTATCAAGCTACCAATGGTATTCTTCACAGAGCTAGAACAAATAATTTTACAATTTGTATGGAAATACAAAAAACCTCGAATAGCCAAAGCAATCTTGAGAAAGAAGAATGGAACTGGAGGAATCAACCTACCTGGCTTCAGGCTCTACTACAAAGCCACAGTCATCAAGACAGTATGGCACTGGCACAAAGACAGAAATATAGATCAATGGAACAAAACAGAAAGCCCAGAGATAAATCCACGCACATATGGACACCTTATCTTTGACAAAGGAGGCAAGAATATACAATGGATTAAAGACAATCTCTTTAACAGGTGGTGCTGGGAAAACTGGTCAACCACTTGTAAAAGAATGAAACTAGAACATTCTAACACCATACACAAAAATAAACTCAAAATGGATTAAAGATCTAAACGTAGGACCAGAAACTATAAAACTCCTAGAGGAGAACATAGGCAAAACACTCTCTGACATACATCACAGCAGGATCCTCTATGACCCACCTCCCAGAATATTGGAAATAAAAGCAAAAATAAACAAATGGGACCTAATTAAACTTAAAAGCTTCTGCACAACAAAGGAAACTATAAGCAAGGTGAAAAGACAGCCTTCAAAATGGGAGAAAATAATAGCAAATGAAGCAACTGACAAACAACTAATCTAAAAAATATACAAGCAATTCCTACAGCTCAATTCCAGAAAAATAAATGACCCAATCAAAAAATGGGCCAAAGAACTAAATAGACATTTCTCCAAAGAAGACATACAGATGGCTAACAAACACATGAAAAGATGCTCAGCATCACTCATTATCAGAGAAATGCAAATCAAAACCACTATGAGGTACCATTTCATGCCAGTCAGAATGGCTGCGATCCAAAAGTCTACAAGCAATAAATGCTGGAGAAGGTGTAGAGAAAAGGGAACCCTCTTACACTTTTGGTGGGAATGCAAACTAGTACAGCCACTATGGAGAACAGTGTGGAGATTCCTTAAAAAACTGGAAATAGAACTGCCTTATGATCCAGCAATCCCACTGCTGGGCATACACACTGAGGAAACCAGAATTGAAAGAGACACGTGTACCCCAATGTTCATTGCAGCACTGTTTATAATAGCCAGGACATGGAAGCAACCTAGATGTCCATCAGCAGATGAATGGATAAGAAAGCTATGGTACATATACACAATGGAGTATTACTCAGCCATTAAAAAGAATACATTTGTATCAGTTCTAATGAGGTGGATGAAACTGGAGCCTATTATACAGAGTGAAGTAAGCCAGAAAGAAAAACACCAATACAGTATACTAACGCATATATATGGAATTTAGAAAGATGGTAACAATAACCATGTATATGAGACAGCAAAAGAGACACTGATGTATAGAACAGTCTTTTGGACTCTGTGGGAGAGGGAGAGGGTGGGATGATTTGGGAGAATGGCATTGAAATACATATAATATTATATATGGAACGAGTCGCCAGTCCAGGTTCGATGCACGATACTGGATGCTTGGGGCTGGTGCACTGGGACGACCCAGAGGGATGGTATGGGGAGGGAGGAAGGAGGAGGCTTCAGGATGGGGAACACACGTATACCTGTGGCGGATTCATTTCGATATTTGGCAAAACCAATACAATATTGTAAAGTTTAAAAATAAAATAAAATTAAAAAAAAATAATAACATGTTTTGAAAAAGCCATCATTAGAAAGATGTCAATACATAAAGAACTAGTGTAAGAATAATCTTTTTCAAATTTGAATGTAAATGAGAATCACCTGGGAAGCCTGTAAAAATGAATATTTTTGAATTTCAACCCAAGATAAGGGCTGCAACAAGGAATCTGTATTTTAAACAAGCTCTTTGGGTGAATTTGACACAGCTTGAATCTCTAAACTCTAAGCACTCTAAGAAACTAAATTGAAATAAAATTGCATACTGATGAAAATAAACTGAGTCTGTGAACACTAAAATTTTCCTCCAGTTGAACATATGGCTAAAGAACACTGGATAGTTACCAAATTATTAAAATTTATCATATGAACTTTATGCCTTAAACCAGGGCTTTTCAAATTTTCATATGAACAGGAATCAACTGGAGACTTGTTAACATGCAGATCTGATTCAGTAGGTCTGAGATGCAGTAGGAGATTCTGCATTTTTAATCAGCTCCCATGTGATAGTCTATATTGTTGGTCCTTGGACCAGCATGTTGAATAATAAAGTCTTAAAAAACAACTGCCAGAGAAGATAACAAGATGATGTAGTAGGTGGACGTGGAGTACATCTCTCTCCATGGATACAACAGGAACACACCTTCAGACACAGAAGTACATGCAGAACACCAGTTTAAAGCAGACAGGAGTATCTGACTAGCAGAAAAGAATATATAGAACCATGCAAAACTTGGTAGGATGAAGAAACTAGGGGAAAAACAGGTGTGTTAGTAGGACTGGACCTGCCCTCAGCGGATGGGGGAACTGAAGCCGGGGTACTATCCCCACATCAGGGCAACAGTCTGAGTCATAGTGAAACAGCTGATCTGTGGCAGTCTAAATGGAATGAGAATCAGACAGTCCTTGCCACAGCCATACATAATCTGGACAGGGACGCAGGTCCCCTGGAAGCACAAAAGCTGGGAGCTGGAGTTTAGGGATTGCGGAGCAATCCCAGGGCGAGGGCTGCTATTGACTGAGGAGAGACAGATCAAGGGGATGTGAGGGAGGAGACTGTGATGGGAAATGCCTGTGGAGGAAAGCTGAGTAGCCATGGAAGCAAGGCATTACTGCTGAGTCACACGGAGGGCGAGGAGCCATCACCATAGCCTCCCTCTCCCCACATGCCAGCATCGGCAGCTGAACAATAGAGAGACTGGCCCATCAAACACCTGATGCACTGAACTACAGAGTGGGACACCATCCACTGGGGCCCCTCTACGTGCCTGACACACCAAACAACAGAGGAGGACCCCAGGCAAGGGAGTCCTCTAACTGCCTGAATGGGCGGAGCTACAGAGAAAGACTGGCCAAAGAAGCCTTCTCATCTCCAGCTACAAGGGGCTAGAAAAAAGACTCTGATAGGGCATAACTCCTGCAGTGGAGGCAGTCTGTGTCCTGGCATACTTGGTGCCGCCAGGGTCCCCGCAAGCCAAGCAGATGTACCACCTTCACATTCAGCTCTCACTGGGGCAGAGCTGCCACAGGCAAAAATAAAAGTCTTGTTTCTGTGCACACAGGGTCGCTCCAGTCATGTCCCATTCTTTGCAACCCTGTAGACTGTAGCCAGCCAGGTTTCTCCAGGCAAGAATACTGGAGCATATTGGCCAATACTGGTTGACATACTTTTCTAGAGCACTATATTTCCTGCTGCTCTAGCCGCCAACTCCCCTGAGTACCTGGTGCTGCCAGAACCCCTGCAACCCAAGCAGCTGCACCACCTCCACACCTGGCCTTCACAGGGGCAAACCCAAGTCCTCCAGGCCAGCCTCAGGAGCAAACCCCAGTGGAGGACCCACATGCAGAGGTGGAAATAAAGCCACAGTTGAAACCCAGGGGCAATGTGACTAAGGAAGAAGACCCAAAACCTTTCCACCAGCTGTACAAGCTGCAGATTAAATCCGCACGATCCACTGGGCAGACTTTGTGTCTACGGAATATATAAAAGGACACTGAGAGCTCCCACAAAAGAAAACACACTAGTTCTGACAGCTGTGGACATTGGAGGCAAGTACACACAGGAGTAGGATGAGATTAAAATCTGAGCTACCCCCACAGCAGGTCCAGAAACCAGCACAGTGTTGGAGGGCATCCTAGGGAGGTGAAATGGACTCCTAGCAAGGGAAAGATAAGCTTTTGAGCTTTTTTTTTTTCTCTCTCTTTTCTTAATTTTAATTTTTTAAACATTATTATTTTTCTACATCTATTCATTTGTTTGCATTTCCTACTGTTCTTTCCCCCTTGCAGTTAATCTTTAATGTATATAAATCTTCTTCATCTACCTCTATTTAACTTTTCATATCCTTTCTTTCTTTTCTTTCTTTCTTTCCCTCTCAACAAATTTCTTAAGCTTTGTTTTCACTGCTTTAATCACCACTTGGCACCTTGCTTCAGTTTTGTTTTCTAGTTTGTGCTTTAGTTAGTTTTGTTCTTAACTGGTAAATATAATTTTTGATTTCCTTTGTTTGATGGGTCAATCTACTGTACTTTATTTTTTGTGGACAGTTTTGACTTTGTTTATGGGTGAATATGTATATGTGTATATTCCATTATTATTTGGCTGATTTTCTAATTGCCACTTGCCTGGGGTTCCTCTTTAGAGTCTCACTTTGGGGTATTTGTTTTAATCTCACTTAATGCCATAACAAACCACTTGTGGAATCTTCTTTACTGACCAGAGATCAAGCCCTGAGCCTTTGAAGTGGCAGCACTGACTCCAAGACCCTTGACTACCAGAGAACTAATGCTAGGGAGTATCAAATAGAGAGAACTCATACAAAGGAAATCACTTGAATATAAGACGCAGCATCACACAACCTGTGCAGGACACCTCATCGAAACAACAAACAAAACAAAAAAACAAACCCAATCATCAGCAGACAGGATTAACACCTCACTCAGCCTTGCCCATCAGAGGAAAAACAAACAAACAAACAAACAAAAACTCAGCACAAATCTCACCCCATATGAAACTTACACAAACCACTGGACCAGCCTTAGGAAGGGAGAAACCAAAAGGAAGAAGGAATTCAACCTTGAAGACTGGGAAAAGGAGACCTCAAGCACAGTAAGTTAAAAAATAATAATAATAATGAAAAGGCAGAGAAATACTACACAAATGGAGGAACAAACTAGAAACAGAAGTCCAAGTAAATGAAGAAATAGGCAAACTACCTGAAAAAAAATTCAGAATGATGATAGTAAAGATAATCAAAAACCTTGAAAACAAATGGAGAAAATGTAAGAATCAATTAACAGAGAATTATAAGAATTAACGAATAAACATAAAGAGAGACACACAATACAATTACTGAAATTAAAAATACTCTGGAAGGAATCAATAGCAGAATATCTGAAGCAGAAGAACGAATCAGTGAGCTGGAAGATAAAATGATGGAAATAACTTCTGAAGAGCAGAATAAAGTAAAAAGAATAAAAAAAAAAAAACTGAGGATTGTCTCAGAGACTTCTAGGACAATATCAAACACACTAACATTTAAATTATAAGAACTCCAGAAGATGAAAAGGAAAAGAAAGAGTATGAGAAAATTTTTGAAAAGATTATACTTGAAAATTTCCCCAACATGGAAAAGGAAATAGTCAATCAAATCCAAGAGGCACACAGTCCCATATAGGATAAACCCAAGGAGAAACAAGCCAAGACACAAACTAATCAAACTAACAAAGACTAAATACAAAGAAAGAATATTAAAAGCAGCAAGGGAAAAGCAACAAGTAACATACAAGGGGAACCCCATATGCTTAACAGCTGATCTTACAGCAGAAACTCTCTAGGAGGAAATTCAGGATATATTTAAAGTACTGAAAGGGAAAAAATCTACAACCAAGATTACTGTACCTGGCAAGGATCTGACTGAAAATTGATGGAGAAATAAAAAGCTTTTCAGACAAGCAAAAGCTAAGAGAATTCAGTACCACCAACCAGCTTTACAACAAATGTTAAAAGGGGTTAATATAAAGAAGACAGGAAGGAAGAAAATAAGGAAGGAGGAGAGGGAGGGAGGGAATAGGAAAGACAGAGTAAGAGAGGGAGGGAGTGGTAAGGCAGGAAGGAATAAAACAGTTCTCCTGTTGTCTTCTGGTGTGGATTATTAGTTTATCTAATGCCAACAAGCTGCTTTTCAGATGGACTAAGATTTTTTTCCTGTTCAGAAACTTAAAATTTTTAAAACCAGTTAACTGCTTTAAAAAAAAAAAAAAAGCCTTTCTGCAGAAAATATCTTTATGGTATTCTTACCCATAAAAATAACAGTTTGATTATGTATCTAATAAGTAATTCAAAAGTAGTAAAAGTTTAAAAGCACCGAATTTGAAGATAGGTGACATGAATTTGTACCCTAGGCTTACTGTTTGCTATCTAAATAACTGATTTAGGGGGAAATCATTTTATTTCCAAGATCTTCAGTTTTCTTAATCACAAAACAAGAGATTATAATAATCATAGGACTGCTAGATGAAATAAACTGTTGTATATGTAAAGCTTTCTAAACATTTATTAACAACAATATGGTTATTAGTTGTTCTTTTTGTTTTTTATATTTTCCCTACTGACAAATAATATAAGAAGAAAAAAGAAGACAACAGAGAAAAGATAGAGAAATTGCATGTTTTCACTTAAGATTTACGCTCACATTACTTTGTACATGGGCTACAGTTCACTGAAATGCATAAATAAAAAGAAAGTAGAAAAGTTAGAATGAATTAAAAAGATGGTAATAGGGCAAGAGGAGACAGTGTTTCTTTTGATGTGACAGATTCAAAAAAAACAAACAGGTATTTGAACTGGATATCTAATTATAATAGTTTATGTTTGAGGTGTGGCATGATTGGCACATTGCAAATGCTAACCAAATGTTTATTAAGATTTTAATCTTCATTTTCATTTATGTCAAGTGGCATTTATTTAAACAACTTCTGCATGCCAAACATTTGATGTTCAAGTCCACTGGTTTGAAAATTATAGCTAGTATTCAAATCATAGGTGAACACAGAGTATTCAGTAAAAGCAACAGTAGATATGGGAAATTTTCTGGGATTTGTGGTCCTTCAAGTATGCATGCCATTCCTTTCTTTGCACTACTCAAAATAATTCTTAAAGGAAAATATATAACAATTTAAAACAACTGAATCAATTCTAGCTATAAAAAGCCTACAAGACAATTAGACTTTCTTATATTGTTAATCAGTTCAATACTTTTCTTGCATAATTCTTTAGTGATAAGGTAGCCTAAAGGTGGGGCTTCCCAGGTGGCGCTAGTGGTAAAGAACCACCTGCCAATGCAGGAGACCATAAGAGATGCAGGTTTGATCCCTGAATCAGGAAGATCCCCTGGAGAACATGGTAACCCATTCCAGAATTCTTGTCTGAACAATCCCATGGACAGAAGAGCCTGGCAGGCTACAGTTTATAGGATCTCAAAGAGTCGGACACTACTGAAGGGACTTTGCATGTATGCTGCCTTTTAAAGGTGCCCGTCTGTTCAGCATATCTAGGTATTTCAAACCACCAATAAACAAATATTTCTTAAACTCTAAATTGCCAGCTCTATTTAGAAGTTTTAGATAATTAAATAAAAATAAACAGTCTGTGATCACAAAACACTTATAGATGGTAGAAATATATACAAACGCACATGTATGAATGAATGATGTATGAATCCCTTGACAATTAACATGGCATACACTAAAGTATATTACAACTGGACAACTGGATATAAATCAGTTAAGAACAAAGTATTAATTCTTCAGTCAGATAAAATAAAAAATAGAGTGAGAAATTAAGTCCATGTGCACATAATTCATCCAAAGAAAAAATAAAAATTAGGCACTCTAGAACAATTAAATGAGACCAAAAAGAAACAGGTGTGTCTGTCACATTGTATTAGTTTTCTAGGGCTAGTATAATAAGGCATCACAAACAGGTAGCTTAAGTGGCAGAGATTTATTGTCTCATAATTTTATAGCCCAACATTCCAAAATCAAGGTGTCAGAGGTTTGGTTCTTTCTTAGGGCTGAGAAGGACAATTTGCTTCATGCTCCTCACCTTGCTTCTGGTACTCTTCTGGAAATTTTTGGTGCTCCTTGGCTTGTAGGTGCATCAACCAATGTCTGCCTCTATGTTTATACGACAGTCTTCCCTTGTGTCCATGCCAAAATTTCTTCACTTTATAAGGACAACAGTTCAAATTGGAGTAGGGTTCTACAACTTTCCAGTATGACTTCATCTAAACTAAACATCTAGTCACATTTGCAACAGCCCTATGTCCAAATAAGTTCCCATTCTGAGGTACTACAGGTTAGGACTTCAACACAGGAATTTTTGAGAGGCACAAGTCAACCCATAACACAGATAAAACATCATGAGCAAAGAAAAAGATGAAAATAGTAGACATGACTTGCTATGGATTAATGGATAAAGAGCTATGTAGGACCAGGCAACAGAAAGCTTGGATATCTTGGTAAAGGAGTTAGGGCTTGATGTGTTGAGCAACAAGAAGGCACCATGGCCTCTCAAGTAGAAGAAATGAATTTTGTAAGCTTAATGGTCCTGCTTGGGTAGGAGAGAGAGACACTAGAGACAGAATGACTAAACAGAAGGTGACATGAATTAAAAAAAGAAAATTATATCTGGCATCAGCAGTCAGAATGAAAAAGATAAGATGAATATGAGAAAAATTGGTCCATTAGCAAGGGGTTATTCTTTTAGGGGGTTCAGATTTTCTATATTTTCATCAATTTGAAGAAATAAATCACAAGCTTCCTTTCATTAATATGGCATCAATTGCCAATTTTGGTAAATATATGTGATATGCAGCTATATACATGACTCATCTATGCAGAAGCGTTTTCCTGTTCCTAGCATAATGCCAAAAGCTTGGATAGAAACAATACCAGCAAATTTAAGGGGTATGGGAAGCAAAAATAAGCTTCTTCATCATAATGCACTATTGGGCTGACAAAGCTGGCACTAATTATGCACTGAAGAGAGAAACTTACCAAATAAATGACTTCTGAAAACAATATCTAAAATTGAATGTCAAGACGATCCTAAAGACTATACTTTCAGGGATCATTTCTTATACCATGTTCATGGATTGGAAGAGTCATTATAGTGAAAATGAGTATACTACCCAAAGCAATTTATAGATTCAGTGCAATCCCTATCAAGCTACCAATGGTATTCTTCACAGAGCTAGAACAAATAATTTCACAATTTGTATGGAAATGCAAAAAACCTTGAATAGCCAAAGCAATCTTGAGAAAGAAGAATGGAACTGGAGGAATCAACCTACCTGGCTTCAGGCTCTACTACAAAGCCACAGTCATCAAGACAGTATGGTACTGGCACAAAGACAGAAATATAGATCAATGGAACAAAACAGAAAGCCCAGAGATAAATCCACGCACATATGGACACCTTACCTTTGACAAAGGAGGCAAGAATATACAATGGATTAAAGACAATCTCTTTAACAAGTGGTGCTGGGAAAACTGGTCAACCACTTGTAAAAGAATGAAACTAGAACACTTTCTAACACCATACACAAAAATAAACTCAAAATGGATTAAAGATCTAAATGTAGGACCAGAAACTATAAAACTCCTAGAGGAGACCATAGGCAAAACACTCTCCGACATACATCACAGCAGGATCCTCTATGACCCACCTCCCAGAATATTGGAAATAAAGCAAAAATAAACAAATGGGACCTAATTAAACTTAAGAGCTTCTGCACAACAAAAGAAACTATAAGCAAGGTGAAAAGACAGCCTTCAGAATGGGAGAAAATAATAGCAAATGAAACAACTGACAAACAACTAATCTCAAAAATATACAAGCAATTCCTACAGCTCAATTCCAGAAAAATAAATGACCCAATCAAAAAATGGGCCAAAGAATTAAATAGACATTTCTCCAAAGAAGACATACAGATGGCTAACAAACACATGAAAAGATGCTCAACATCACTCATTATCAGAGAAATGCAAATCAAAACCACTATGAGGTACCATTTCACGCCAGTCAGAATGGCTGCGATCCAAAAGTCTACAAGCAATAAATGCTGGAGAGGGTGTGAAGAAAAGGGAACCCTCTTACACTGTTGGTGGGAATGCAAACTAGTACAGCCACTATGGAGAACAGTGTGGAGATTCCTTAAAAAACTGGAAATAGAACTGCCTTATGATCCAGCAATCCCACTGCTGGGCATACACACCGAGGAAACCAGAATTGAAAGAGACACGTGTACCCCAATGTTCATCGCAGCACTGTTTATAATAGCCAGGACATGGAAGCAACCTAGATGTCCATCAGCAGATGAATGGATAAGAAAGCAGTGGTACATATACACAATGGAATATTACTCAGCCATTAAAAAGAATACATTTGAATCAGTTCTAATGAGGTGGATGAAACCAGAGCCTATTATACAGAGTGAAGTAAGCCAGAAAGAAAAACACCAATACAGTATACTAATGCATATATACGGAATTTAGAAAGAGGTAACAATAACTGTGTATACGAGACAGCAAAAGAGACACTGATGTATAGAACAGTCTTATGGACTCTGTGGGAGAAGGAGAGGGTGGGATGATTTGGAAGAATGGCATTGAAACATGTATAATATCATATATGAAACGAGTCACCAGTCCAGGTTCGATGCATGATACTGGATGGTTGGGGCTGGTGCACTGGGATGACCCAGAGGGATGGTATGGGGAGGGAGGAAGGAGGAGGGTTCAGGATGGGTAACACATGTATACCTGTGGTGGATTCATTTTGATATATGGCAAAACCAATATAATATTGTAAATTAAAAAAAAAAGATGATCCTAAAGTAGTAGTTGATAATATAATGTCAAGAGAAAGTATAGTCAAAACATCAAAAGTTCCCACAATTTTCAGTTTAAAGTGAAAACAGGTAGCAAAGAATCATTCTGAAAAACACAATGTCCAACATAATTTCGGCAAATCTATAGGTTATATGTATTGACAAGAGACAAAATGAAGAGGAAAGTACTAAAAAAAAGTTGGTAACACTCTACAAGGAATGAAGGACACTGAATGGATGAAGATGGATAAATAATTTTTAAAAGAGAAATATGATAAACATATGGTTCATAAGAAACATAAAACAGGGCAATATGCTCTCAGATATTTTATTTTATTTTATTTTACATCTTTAACATGCTAATTTTATTTGTTCATTTGTTTTTTCATTCATTCATTCATTTGGTATCACATTCTCTTGTTTCTCTCATTTCTTTAATACATGACTGAGTATAACACTTCCTTATCATGGTACAAAGTCCAAACAGTACCAGAAGGACATACAGTGGGAAAAACATGCTTCCCCAATCTCCTCCATTCCATTGACCAATTCTTGTCTTAAAATAATTTCCTATGCAAATATATTTTAGATCTTTAATATATAAAAGATGGACAAGCCATCTAGTCATAAAATCTTAATTCAAGCCATGTTTGTAAGTATCTAAGGAATTGCAAAACTCTTTCAAAAACAGGAAGCTTCCCTGTTAGCTCAGGTGGCAAAGGATCTGTTTGCAATGCAGGAAACCCCAGTTCAATTCCTGGGTCAGGAAGTAACCCTGGAAAAGAAATAGGCTACCCAATCCAGTATTCTTGGGCTTCCCTGGTGGCTCAGATGGTAAAGAATCCACCTGCAATATGGGAGACCTGGATTCAATCCCTGAATTGGGAAGATCCCCTGAAGGAGGGTGTGGCAATCCACTCCAGTATTCTTGATTGGAAAATCCCCATGGACAGAGGAGCCTGGTGGGCTATAGTCCACAAAGAATCAAACATGACTGGGAAGCACATCATCTGCATGGCTGAAACACTGGGGGTTGGTGTAGACAGTACAGAAAAGGAAAAAACAGGGTGGGAAAGAAACACCCTTCCTTAGCTCCACTGCCCCTTAAACTATTGCTCTCTCTTTCTTCTTTCTTTCATAAGCAAACATCTGGAATATGTTCTCTTCCTTCATCATATCATTTTTTTCCCATTGTGCAATATTGAATATACTCTAAACTGGCTTCTTTCATCACCATTGCACCAAAATCTCCATGGCTGATGTCCTCAGGAGCATCCTTAAAGTTCACCACAAAGGACGGCATTCAGTCTTCATCCTTCTCAATCTCTCAGAACATTCTACTTTATTGAAATACTCTCTTTTCCTTGGTTTCTGTGACACCACCTCTTCTTCTCTCCCTCATTTTCAGCCATGAAAATTTTCTGTCTCCATCACCAAATCTTCTTTATAAAATGCTCAAATACTAGGGTTTTTCAAAATTCTCTAGGTAATTTCTACCATTTATATGCCCCAAAATCCCAAATGCTATGTATAATTTAACCTTCTCTGAACTTCACACTGAAGCACAATTCAACTGGTACTCTCCTGTCCCTCAGGCACACTAACCTGACATGAAGATTTTTCTACCAAACACTTACCTATTTTCAGGCCAGAAAAGTGAGTAGCAACCTTGAAACCTCTCTACTTATTATCTACTATCACCAATTAATTAACAGGACTGGCTTTATCTCACAAACATTCAAATACACCCACATCTCCATCTCTATTTTTACTGCAAGCCACTGCTGTCTTCCGTCCACTGGTTGCCCACATCCCGTCTTACCCTCATTCAGCCTGAAGCAGAAGTAATTATCTAAAACACCACTGTGACCAGGGCATTCCTCTGCTTAAAACTTTTCCTTGACTCTCCCTTGTTCTTAGCACAAAATCTGTAGTCTACTGTGGCCTTCAAGGGTCTGCTTCCCATCATTAACCTCATCAGGCCTCTTCCTGTTCTCTGCCTTCCTTCATTTATTACAAAGAAAAACTTTTTATCTTAAGGCCTTTAGCCATTGTGATACCCCCTCTTTCCCACTTACTTATGTCCATAACTGATTTTTACTTAATCTTCACACATCAGAGAAAAACTTTTATTCAAACATGACCACCCACCCAGATCAGAAACCCTGTTAACCTATTTTTCTTTCAGGCCACTTGCCACATATATAATTAAATGCTGTTTGGTGCAATGATCTTCCTTGCCGGAGAGAATATCAGTTAAGTGCTCCTTATTTACTGCTTCACCTCTAGACTAGACTGGGACAAAATAAGTATTCAATAAATATTTGTCAAATGGATAAATGAATAAATTTTAACAGTGGTTTTTAACCCTGATCAAGAAAAATATAGTAAGAATAAATAATCTCAATTAGTTGTATTATTAAAACAGTACCACAGTTCAGTCACTCAGATTAAGCAAATAAAATTTATTTTAAAAACTTACCACGTTTATTTGTGTACATAATGGCAAGTCTAATTTCTTAGAGAACAAGGATTCTATAAGACCAGCTGATAGACAACATGCATAGTTGCATAAAAAATTTTAAAAGCTACTTCTAGTGAGTTAAAATATCCTTAATGGGATACCCTTGGCCCCACAGGCAGCCATAATGGGAGGAAGCCCACAGCCAGCAGGAGGAACCAGTCCGAAGACCCCCAGCTCCTGTATTCCAGCCATGCCAGAACTCACCCTTGTCCAACAGTGGCAAGCAGCCTTGGCATAGGGCAGGAACTGGCAAGCAGCCTTGGCACAGGGCAGAACTAGCAGCGACTGGGCAGGGTGCTAGCTTTGCCTAAGAGTGTACCAACAGTTGTTGCTTTGTCACAACAAAACGCCCAAGGCAATCCACACAGCAGGGCACACTCCTAGAACACAACTGACCTACCTAATACTTAGAAATAAACACAGAATTAGGCAAAATGAGGAAACAGATGAACATATTCCAAAGGAACAAGACAAAACCCCAGAAGAACTATATGAAGTGGAGATAACTGTCTACCCAGAAAGAGTTCAAGGTAATTATTATAAAGATGATCAATGAACTCAGGAGAAGAATGGATGAACACAGATAAAAGGTTAGCAAAGAGCTAGGGAATATGAAGAAGAACTAAACAAAGCTGAAGAGTACAATAACTGAAATTAAAAATACATTAGAATCTAGGGATATGCAGTATATTAGATGATGCAGAGGAATAGATCAGTGAACTGGAAGACAGAGTAGAGGAAATTACACAAACTGAAGAGAAATAATTTTTTTAAAAACTGAGGATAGTTTAAGAGAATTCTAGGACAACATCAAGTGTACTAACATTTGCATTTTAGGGGTTGTGGAGTCCCAAACAAGATAAACTCAAAGAGGTCCACAAAAAGACACTTTATAAATACAATGGCAAAAGTTACAGATAAAAGAGAAACTTAACAGCAATAAGCTACTAGTTATAAATAAAGGAACTTCCATAAGAGCACGTGCTGACTTTCCAGCAGAAATTTTGCAGGCCACAAGGGAATGGCACAATATATTCAAACTGATGAAGAGAAGGTACCTACAACCAAGAACACTCTATTTAGCAAGGCTATCAAGCAAAAGCTAAAATGCTTCAACACCACTAAATTGGTTTTACAAGAAATGTTAGAGACTACCCTAAGCAGAAAAGATTACACAACTAGAAATACATTAATTATTTTTAAAAAGTTTCTTTAGTAAAGGCAAATATACAATAAAGGCAGTATATCACCACTGATAAATTTAATATAAAGGTTAAAAGACAAAAATGTAAAATGATTTATAGCCACTAAAGTATTTAAGGGATAGACAAAACGAAAAGATGAAAAATGTAATGTCAAAAAACATTAAACAGGGTGCAAAGAGTAAAAATGAAGGGTTCTTAAAATGTGTTCATGCTTAAGAGATCAACTTAAAATAATATATATACATACATATACACTGTTATATTTAAATCTCATGAAAACCATAAATCAAAAGTCTATAGTAGATAGACACATTCAAAAAGAAAGAATCCAAAGATAACACTAAAGATAGTCATCAAATCACAAGGAAAGAGGGCAAAAGTAGAAGAACAAAAACGACCAACAAAAATAGCTGGAAAACAATTTTTTAAATGTCAATAAGTATATACTTATTAAAAATAACATTAAATGCAAATGGCCTAAGTGCTGCAATCAAAAGTCATAGAGTGGCTGAATGTATTAAAAAGTAAGACTCATATATATGAATTCCTATAATACTCACTTCAGATTTAAAAGTCACACACAGACTGAAAGTGAAGGGATAGAAAAGTATTCCATGCAAACAAAAACACAAAGCTGGGGTAGCAGTATTTGATAAGGCAAAATAGACTTTAAAACAAAGACTATAACAATAAACAAGAGGAAATCACTTAATGTACACATAGTAGGCCATTAAACAAATCTCAGATTAAATTTAAGAAGACTAAAAGCATATCAAGCAACTTTTCCAACCAAAGGGTCTGAGATTAGAAATCAACAAGAAAAAAACTGGAAAATATACAAGCTCATGAAGGCGGGGGAAAAAAAGTGAAAACAAGGAAAAAAAAATGCCTAGAGACAAATAAAAGTAGAAATACAACAGTTCAAAATCTATGGACCCAGCAAAAGCAGCTCTAAGAGAGAAGTTTATAGCAATACAAGCTTACCCCAGGAAATAAGAAAAATCTCAAATAAACATCCTAACCTTATACCTAAAGGACCTAGAGAAAGAAGAAACAAAGCACAAAACAGACACTAGATCAATGGAACAAAAGAGAAAGCCCAGAAATAAAACCATACTTATATGGTCGATTTATCTATGAATAAGGAGGCAAGAATATAGAAAAAGGAAAGATAGCCTCTTCAACACATGTTGCTGGGAAAACTGGACAGCTACATGCTGAAGAATCAAACCAGACAATAGTAAATCCCCTACATATGAACCTTCAAGTTGCAATCTTCCGAAGATGCAAATGTGCGTTCACACGTCCAATCATGTCGTTAGTTCATGTGTTTGGTGTACATTGTCACATGCATGCATCCTCTACAGCTGGTTGTGCTTTTGTGTACTTTACTAGCAGTACTGCATAGAATACAGTAGTACAATATTTTTATTTCAATCCCAGTATGTCCAGAAGCAAGCATAAAACAGCAGTGATGTAGCTGGTACTGCTAAGAAGCACCCAGTGATAACAATGGAAATAGAAGTGAAAATAATTGAGAGAGTGGTGTGACAAGAGGAAGAAGAAGCAACTGAAGAAACAAAGAGACGTATAATGCAGGAAATGGCAAGGAGATTTTCTTTATTCGGGGAGACACTGTTAGTTTTTGAGGCACAGGGCCGGATGTAGAAAAGTACATGAAGGCTGGAGCAACCATTCATGATGCAATCCAATGGTACTTATGACCAGAAAAAAAGAGCTACTACGTAGACATCACTGGATCATTTATTCAAGAGGACAGATAAAACTGAATCCAGCAAGGAACCAGAACCTGTGCCAACAATGTCAGGCATGAGTGAAATTGCAGCTTGCCCTCTATTTTGTATTGCCAATGATCCTTCAGCTCTACCATCTCTTACCTCCTCTCCCTCTTCCAGTCAGTAACTCTTCTTCCCTGTTCATTCGATGTTAGCCCCTCCATGCCAGCTGTTGTACCCTACTGCTGTACTTTTCAAGGTACTGCACTGTAAGATCAAAAGTGTTTTCTTTATTTTTTGTGTTTGTTTTTTATGTATTATTTGTGTGAGAAGTATAAAACTATTACAGTACAGTACTATACAGCCAATTGTGTTAGTTGGGTACCTAGGCTAACTATGTTGAAATTATGAACAAATTCAACTTATAAACGTGTTCTTGAAATGCAACTTGTCCATATGTAGGGAACTTATTGTACTTTCTCACACCATATAACAAATAAACTCAAAATGGATTGAAGATTTAAATGAAATACCTGAAACTATAAAACTCCCAGAAGAAAATACAGACAGTACACTCTGCGATATTAGTCTTCAAAATTTTTTGGACCTATCTCCTTATGTAAGAGAAAGAAAAGCAAAAACAGAAATGAGAATGGGAAATAAAAAAAAAAATAGAAATGGGAGTGAATCAAGCTAAAAAGATTTTGCAGAGCAAAGGAAACCATCAACAAAACAAAGAGCCTACTTAATGGGAAAAGATAATTACAAATAACATGTCTAATGAGGGGCTAATATCCAAAACATACAAAAACTCATAACATCAAGAAACTTAATAACCTTATTAAAAATGGGCAAAAGATTAGAATAGATGTTTTTCTAAAGAAGACATACAGATGACCAAGACACACATGAAAAGATGTTCAATGTCACTAGTCATCAGAGAAATGCAAGTCAAAGCAGATATCAAGTCAAATCATGTTTTCCCCGTTAAAATGGCTATCATCAAGAAGACAAAATATAGTGTTGGTGAGGGTGTGGATAAAAGGGAATAGTGTGTGCACTATTGGTGGAAATAAAATTGGTACAGTTAATATGGATGAGAGTATGGAGATTCCTCAAAAAATTAAAAACAGAACTACCATAGAAGCCAGTGATTCCACTTTTGGGTATTTCTTCAAAGAAAACAAAAACACTAATTATAAAAGATATATGTACTCCTATGCTCATTGTAGCATTATTCAAAATAGCTGAGATACAGAAGCATTCTAAGTGCCATCAATAGATGAAAGGATATAGAAAATGTGGTGTGTGTGTATATATATATATATAAAATACTGTGATATGTGTATATATACACAATGGAGTATCACTCTGCCATAAAAAAGAATGGGATTTTCCATTTCTGAGAACAAGAATGGGCCAAAAGGGTATTATGCTAATTGAAATAAATCAGACAAAGAAACAGAAATACTATATGATTTAACTTATATAGCAAATCTAAAAAATGAAAACAAATGAACAAATATAGCCAAACAGAAACAGACTCACATATACAGAGAATGAGTAGGTGTCAGAAGGGAAGCATGTTGGTGGATGAGTGAAATAGATGAGGGATATTTAGAGGTATAAGCCTCCAGTTATAAAATAAATAAGCCTTGGGATATAATGTACAGCCTAAGTAACATAGTCAATAATATTATAATAACTTTGTATTGTGACAGATGGGAACTAGATTTATGATGGTGATCATTTTATCATGTATCAAAACATCAAATTACTATATTGTACATCTGAAACTAACAGAAAATGTAAATAAATTATATTTCAATAAAAAAAATTCTTAGCAACAACAAAGTGCAAAGAAAATCAAATTTGATCAGAATACTAAGGAACCTGTTAACATGAATAACAAAAGCTATACTAGAAATATTCATGTATAAAAAATTCAAGATCCCTATAATAAACTAACAGGTTTTTCCATCATTTTCTTAACTTGTGAAGATTAGTTTTCATTTTCATTTTCATTCTTTAAGTGAAAAATGAATAACATGAGGAAGTTTACAAACCATTTTTCAGTATGATCCATTCAGATGGAAAAGAGCTGCTGTTTTGTGCTACAGATAAACATGTAGATAAATACAGATATCTAGTGTTTACAATTAAATTTTTAATAGCTTGTAATGATAAACAATTTAATAAAAATTTCTGGCTTCTTCCCTTGAGTTCTTTCCTGTCTCAGTAAATGGCAACATCATCTATTTGTTGCTCAAAATCCTTGACTCCCAATCATCACTCTTCTCCTCCATAGCAAACTATCTGCCAAGTATTGTTGGCTCTACTTCTAAAACATATATGAATATACTCCTTTTTATCTCTCTTGTGCTAAGTCACTCAATCATGTCTGACTCTTTGTGGTCCCATGGACTGTAGCCCACCAGGCTCCTCTGTCCATGAGGATTCTCCAGGAAAGAATATGGAGTGGGTTGCCATGCCCTCCTCCAGATGATCTTCCCATCCCAGGGATTGAACCCAGGTCTCCCACATTGCAGGCGGATTCTTTACCAACTGAGCCACTAGGGAAGCCTAAAAATTTTTTGTCTGCACCTCACAGCATGTGATACATTAGTTCCTCAACTAGGGATTAAACTTGTGCCTCCTGCAGTAGAAGCGTGGAATCTTAACCACTGTGCTTAATTTAGGCAACTCAGCTTAGACTTCTACAGAGCCTTCCCACTGGTCTTCTTGTTTACATCTCTGATCTTTTAACTACATCTAACCCCACAGTTCTGAAACTCCAGTACTTTGGCCACCTCATGCAAAGAGTTGACTCACTGGAAAAGATGATAGGAGGGATTGGGGGCAGGAGGAGAAGGGGACAACAGAGGATGAGATGTCTGGATGGCATCACTGACTCGATGGACATGAGTCTGAGTGAACTCCAGGAGTTGATGACGGACAGGGAGGCCTGGCGTGCTGCGATTCATGGGGTTGCAAAGAGTCGAAAACGACTGAGCGACTGAACTGAACTGAACCCCACAGTTCATCTAACACATTGCAGTCAGAGCTATCTTTTTTGATACAAGTCTGTGCATATCACTTCTCTCCTAGATGAATCTAAAGTACTTACAAGCATCCCTACATTACCTGGCCCCTACTTAATTCTCCAATTGCATCTTAATTGACTCATCTGTTTCATCACATTATCCTGCTTTCTGTTTCTAGAACATCTAAGCTATTACCACTTATGGTCTGTCTACTTACTGTTCCTTCTAGTTGGAATGCCCTGTTTCAGCTCTTTCTGTGTTATTTCCTTATCATCAAATCTCAAGTCAACTGACAATCCCCTGCCAATCCAGACCCAGAGACTTTCCTTGACCATCTCATCTAAATTAATCCCCAATCAATTTCTATCACATCATCCTGTTTAACCTTCTTCCTATTGCTTATTACTATCTTAAATTGCCTTCTCTACTTCTAAGTTATTCTTATAACTTATTCTCTGTCTTCTCCCTCAAATATAAGCTCCTGAGCACAGAAAACTTAGCAGTCTTATTCATCATTTACCTTATCAGTCTTATTCACTGTTTTCTAGGCACCCAGAGACTAGAAAACTGCTTGGTACACAGTAGGTGCTCACTAAATATTTATTAGAAGAGTAAATACACTTAACGACAACAAAATAGCAGCTCAAAACATAAATTAAGATTAAGGAAAAAGAGGTACCATATAAGTTTATATCATGTGATTTCATATTACACATATTAACAATGTCAGTGGAATGCATTACATATCAGAGATCTCAAATATTCATGAAAAACATTACTAAGTATGTTTAAATTCATTTTTAATATAAAAACTTTCAAAATCAGGAATTTTGCATGAATCTGCATATGAATGAGGAAGGGAAACTACATATGTCTTTGTGCTTTGGCAAAAATGGAATGGTCTCTCTAGGACTGAATGAGAAGCATTTAAAAGAATACGCTAGCGGAAATGGTCAATTTAAAAAGTGAATACCAATTTTTAAGGCAGAGAAAATCTATTGAAAACTAAGAGAAACAACAGAAATTGAACTCATTGGAAAAGACCCTGATGCTGGTAAAGATTGATGGCAGGAGAAGGCAATGACAAAGGATGAGACAGTTGGATGACATCACCAACTCAATGGATGTGAGTTTAAGCAAACTCAAGGAGACAGTTAAGGACAAGGAAGCCTAGCAAGCTGCAGTCACAAAAAGTCAGACACAACTTACTGACTGAACAAGGGCCAATAAATCATTATATAACTAAATATGATCTCTAGGGACTGATGGCACTGATTCTAAACATTTGGAAAGGGTAAGACCAGAAGCTTCCAAGTGTCCAAATACCACCAGACCACTGTTCTTACCTGCAAGACCCACTAGCTAGTCACACAATTAATGAAATGATTCAAATATGTGCCTTGGGGAAGTTACATATTACTCAGTTCAGTCACTCAGTTGTGTCCAACTCTTTGCGACCCCATGAATGGCAGCATGCCAGGCCTCCCTGTCCATCACCAACTCCTGGAGTCCATCCAAACCCATGTCCATTGAGTCAGTGATGCCATCCAACCATCTCATCCTCTGTCGTCCCCTTCTCCTCCTGCCCTCAATCTTCCCAGCATCAGGGTCTTTTCCAAGGAGTCAGCTCTTCACGTCAGGTGGCCAAAGTATTGGAGTTTCAGCTTCAGCATCAGTTCTTCCAATGAACACCCAAGACTGATCTCCTTCTACACCTCTTGTAATTCTAGGGTCTTCACGAACAATCAAAGCTGCAGCATTTGTGGATGCCCAGGCCTTCTCACTGTATCTGGACTCTTTCAATGAGGGAACAAACTACCTGAGATATTCATTAGGATTTCAAATAACTAGGAAACTGGAGCTCCATTGGAGCTATTTACTAAATACCACAGAGCATGAATACAACCACTGAGATTACTGACAGCAGCAAAACAAAAATGGTGTGGGCACTTCATCTTCCCGTTAATTGACTGTCTTTGTTATACAATATTGCCTGCAAAAATCTGACTACAATCCTAACCGCAAGCTATAGTAATCATGTCAATATGTGAACTATCTGAATATCTAATTATAAAAAAAGAAGGCAATTTCACAGTGGAAGTATTGTCCTAATTCAAGAAACCTAGCCATATTAACTTATTAGACTGACATAGCAGAAAGATGAAAAACTTTAATTTGAAAGATAATTATTTTTAGCTGATTAATATGCTTCAAATTAAATTCGCTGCTTTTAATGGGCCTATCAATTTGACAACCTGGGAAATTAATAAATTTTGCATGCAGTAATTCTAGGAAATTTATACAGCCAAGCTACACTTCATTACAAGGCTTACCTTCACAGTAGGCATTGTCTTCTCGAAGAGCCCTAAAACCGTCTCGACAGCTACAAACAGCTCTGTCATTCAGATTTCTGCAGACAGAATTCTCCATGCAGTTATGCCTTTCAGAGCAAAAGTCATAACCTACAGGAAAAAAGAAATTATTATGGTAAATGAACTCATAACAAAGCAAAAGCATTTGTCTCTTAATATCTTTCTTTTATTTAGAAGCTATATTTTCTTACACAATTATGTTGATATCTTCATCCAATGTTTATAGAACCACATGTTAATTGCAATAAAAAGTTTTTTTAGTGTATTTAACTCCATTAAGAGTTAACTGAAGGAGGTCACCATTAACCCCACCAGAACTTACACAGGACTGGGGAAACAGACGGTTGGAGGGCACAAACAGAACCTTGTGCACCCCAGGACCCAGGAGAAAGGAGCAGTGACCCCACAGGAGACTGACCCAGACTTACTCGTGAGTGTCCAGGAGTCTCAGGCGGAGGCATGGGTCAGCAGTGGCCTGCTGCAGGGTTGGGGGCACTAAGTGCAGCAGTGCCTGCATGGGACCTTTTGAAGGAGGTCGCCATTATCTGCTTTACCTCCACCATAATTTGGTCTGAGGTCATACAACAGCAAGGGAACAAAGCCCCGCCCATCAACAGAAAATTGAATTAAAGATTTACTGAGCATGGCCCTGCCCATCAGAACCAAACCTAGTTAGTCTCTCCCATCAGGAAGCTTCCATAACCCTCTTATCCTTATCCATCAGAGGGCATACAGAATGAAAACCACAATCATAGAAAATTAATCAAACTGATCACATGAACCACAGCCTTGTGTAACTCAACAAAACTGTAAGTCATGACCTGTAGGGCCACCCAAGACAGAAGGGTCATGGTGGAGAGTTCTGACAAAACATGGTCCACTGGAGAAGGGAATAGCAAACCACTTCAGTATTCTTGCCTTGAGAACCCCATGAGCTGCATCAAAAGACAAAAAGAGAGGACACTGAAAGATGAACTTCCTTGGGTGCCCAATATGCTACTGGAGATTAGTGGAGGAATAACTCCAGAAAGAATGAAGAGATAGAGCCAAAGCAAAAAGAACACCCAGTTGTGGATGTGACAGGTGATGGAAGTAAAGTCCGATATTGTAAAGAGCAATACTGCATAGGAATCTGGAATGTTAGGTCCATGAGTCAAGGGGAACTGGAAGTGGTAAGACAAGAAATGGTAAGAGTGAACACCAACATTTCGGAATCAGTGAACTAAAATGGACTGGAATGGGTGAATTTAACTCAGATGACCATTATATCTACTACTGTGGGGAAGAATCCCTTAGAAGAAATGGAGTAGCCATCACAGACAACAAAAGAGTCCAAAATGCAGTACCTGGATGCAATCTCAAAAATGACAGAATGATCTCTGTTCATTTCCAAGGCAAATCATTCAATGTCACAGTAATCCAAGTCTATGTCCCAACCAGTAATGCTGAAGAAGCTGAAGTTGAATGGTTCTGTGAAAACCTACAAGACCTTCTAGAACTAACACCCAGAAAAGATGTCCTTTTCATTATGGGGGACTGGAATGCAAAAGTAGGAAGTCAAGAGATACCTGGAGTAACAGGCAAATTTGGCCTTGGAGTATAAAATGAAGAAGGTCAAAGGCTAACAGAGTTTTGTCAAGAGAATGCACTGGTTGTAACAAACACCCTCTTCCAACAACACAAGAGAAGATTCTATACATGGACATCACCAGATGGTCAACACATATTTAAATCAGATTGATTATATTCTTTGCAGCCAAAGATGGAGAAGCTCTACACAGTCAGCAAAAACAAGATCAGGAGTTGACTGTGGCTCAGATCACAAACTCCTTATTGCCAAATTCAGACTTAAATTGAAGAAAGTAGGGAAAACCACTAGACCACTCAGGTATGACCTAAATCAAATCCCTTATGATTATACAATGGAAGTGACAAATAGATTCAATGGATTAGATCTGATAGAGTGCCTGAAGAATTATGGATGGAGGTTCATGACATTGTACAGGAGGCAGTGATCAAGATCATACCCAAGAAAAAGAAATGCAAAAAGGCAAAAAGTTGTCTGAGGAGGCCTTACAAACAGCTGAGAAAAGAAAACACAAGAAAGGCAAAGGAGAAAAGGAAAGATATACTCATTTGAATGCAGAGTTCCAAAGAATAGCAAGGAGATATAAGAAAGCCTTCCTCAGTGATCAGTGTAAAGAAATGGAGGAAAGCAATAGAATGGGAAAGACTAGAGATTTCTTCAAGAAAATTAGAGATACCAATGGAACATTCCATGCAAAGATGGGCATAATAAAGGAAGAAATGGTATGGACCTAACAGAAGCAGACGATATAAAGAAGAGGTGGCAAGAATACACAGAAGAACTATACAAAAAAGATCTTCACAACACAGATAACCACGATGGTGTGATCACTCAGCTACAGCCAGATATTCTGGAATGTGAAGTCAAGGGGGCCATAGGAAGCATCACTGCAAACAAAGCTAGTGGAAGTGATGGAATTCCAGTTGAGCTAATTCAAATCTTAAAAGATGATGCTGTGAAAGTGCTGCACCCAATACGCCAGCAAATTTGGAAAACTCAGCAGTGGCCACAGAACTGGAAAAGGTCAGTCTTGATTCCAATCTGAAAGAAAGGCAAAGCCAAAGAATGTATAAACTATTGCACAATTGCACTCATCTCACACACTGGTAAAGGAATGCTCAAAATTCTCCAAGCCAGGCTTCAACAGTACATGAACCGTGAACTTCCAGATGTTCAAGCTGGACTTAGAAAAGCAGAGGAATCAGAGATCAAATTGCCAACATCTGGTGGATCATTGAAAAAGCAAGAGAGTTCCAGAAAAATATCTATTTCTGCTTTATTGACTATGCCAAAGCCTTTGACTGTGTGGATCACAATAAACTGTGGAAAATTCTGAAACAGAAAGGAATACCAGACCACCTGACCTGTCTCCTGAGAAATCTGTATGCAGGTCAAGAAGCAACAGTTAGAACTGGACATACAACAACAGACTGGTTCCAAATCGGGAAAGGAGTACATCAAGGTTGTATATTGTCACCCTGCTTATTCACCTTATATGCAGAGTACATCATGAGAAATGCCAGGCTGGAAGAAACACAAGCTGGAATCAAGATTGCTGGGAGAAATAAAAATGACCTCAGATACACAGATGACACCACCCTTTTGGCAGAAGGTGAAGAAAAACTCAAAAGCCTCTTGATAAAAGTGAAAGAGGAGAGTGAAAAAGTTGGCTTAAAACTCAACATTCAATAATTTAAGATCATGGCATCCAGTCCCATCACTTCATGACAAATAGGTGGATCATGGCATCCAGTTCCATCACTTCATGACAAATAGGTGGGGAAACAGTGTGGAAATAGTGGCTGACTTTATTTTTCTGGGCTCCAAAATCACTGCAGATGGTGACTGCAGCCATGAAATTAAAAGACACTTGCTCCTTCGAAGGAAAGTTATGACCAACCTAGACAGCATAAATTTTTTTTAATTTACAATATTGTATTGGTTTTGCCATATATCAAAATGAATCCGCCACAGGTATACATATGTTACCCACCCTAGACAGCATATTAAAAAGCAGAGACATTACTTTGCCAACAAAGCTCTGTCTAGTCAAAGCTATGGTTTTTCCAGTAATCATGTATGGATGTGAGAGTTGGACTATATGAAAGCAGAGTGTCAAAGAATCGATGCTTTTGAACTGTGGTGTTGGAGGAGATTCTTGAGAGTCCCTTGGGCAGCAAGGAGATTGAACCAGTCCATCCTAAATATTCTGAATATTCATTGGCTGGACTGATGCTGAAGCTGCAACTCCAATACTTTGGGCACCTGATGCAAAGAACTGACTCCTTAGAAAAGACCCTGATGCTGGGAAAGATTGAAGGCAGGAGGAGAGGGGACAGCAGAGGATGAGATGGTTGGGACAGGGAGACCTGGCATGCTGTGGTCCGTGGGTCGCAAAGAGTCAGACACAACTCAGCGACTGAAATGAACTGAACTGAACTTAACTGAAGATAACATAGTGAGGAAGGAAAGTAATCTGAGAATTAGTGATTGAACATTATCAGTAACTACAAGTAACACAGACCAAACCAGACCAGATGTTCACATTGTGTATTTAAGAAATGAAACAGATGACCTGGCATCTTAAAGAAAAAAATATACCAAAACTCTAAATGTTTTTTTTTAAAAAAAAAACAATACACCATTTAATTTAATTTTCTCTGGAAATCTGCAAGACAAGTATGTCTACTCAAAAGAAAAAAGTTTATGAATTATAAAGATTCCAGAGTCTTTATGAGAGGAAATATAAATGGAACACTTCAAATACAGTGACACTAATCATGTGTAATTTCTTGAATTTCTTTTTCCTGTGTGAATCCCTTGTTCAAAGATCATCTAAGATGCTGAAATGAAAAGCTTGAACACTGGAATCTATATTTAATGGAAATTATATGATTATGCATCATTCAAACAATTTTAAAATTGCTTGATGAATAAATTTTCTAGCTAGTTTTACGCTGTCTAATGAATTATTACTTCAGCATGTATAAAAGAAAAGACATTTAGAAAAATACATTTCATGTAGCTCAGAATAAACTCATCTACTTACATGCAAGAAAAGACTTTTACTTGAGTAAATCGTAAAGATGTAAGTTCTACACCAGCTCATCTTATTTATCAAATTACCATAGAACATGTGATTCAGTGAAAGACTGAACCATAGCCAGCAGGTATACTCTGGCACAGCACAATGACTGATGTCCATTCCAACTGGTTTGTGCCCATAATGACTATGCTGAATATCATCACAGAGTTAAAACATATCTCCCATGAGATGTGTTAAAATGTATAGTAAAAAAAAAATTTGTACAATTTAATAAGCCTTAGGAAGGGTGAGGCTTGAGTGATTTCTACAGGAATTAAATAAAATAGAACTGAGGTGAATGAAAATTGGAAAACTACATAGTAAATAACAGCACTAAAATCACTTGACAACTTTACTTCACAAAATTCTTCACGATCTAAATTCTTATGATTCAGCCTGAAAATTTTGAAGTAAAAGGTTCAAAGAAGAGGAAAGTTAAAAATGTTTTCTCCTAGGGTTTTTTTCTTTCCTTCTTCTTTAAGTAGCTAAATTGAGACCATTTTTCTTAAAATGTGTTCCAGAGTCTTTTTACAATGCCTGAGGGGATAATTTCAGCTAAAAAGTCATCCTCGTTCTCTATTACAATCCATTTCTGATTTGGCCTAACTGATGGTAAGACTCCCTCATCTCAGCATCAAATATCACGCGCACACTCCACGCAGTGCTTAATTGCTGCAAGAATTTACAAACATAAAATAACAGTGTGATTCTACTTTTTACTATTTTAGGTTCATTTAGGGAGTACACTGCTTTTTGTCAAATGAGTTTTTATAAATTAACCCAGAGACTTGAAAATTGAAAATTTTGTCAAATTTTAACTTACTCTAAACAGTGTCAGCTATTTTGATTTAGTCTCTCGACAGACAAAAGTTGATTGAATCTATTGGTTATTTTACTGCTTAGATTCAAAAATGCCAAGGTTAAAAGGCTAACTGCTAACTACTGATGGGTAGAAAATTCAGACTCACTTAAAGGGATTTGTTTCCAATCTATAGGGAAGAACTTAAAAAAAAAAATCAGACGATGGGTTGGCAGTAAACAGTAGTTCTACTCCCATCATAGCTGCATTCCTACTCATCTGAGCTTGGATTTTAGAGTTGAAAGATCTACATCTGATCTCTGCCAATTACTGGCTGCATAAATTACTAGCTGTGTAAGTTAATTAACCTTTCTAAACCTTCAGATTCTCTCACCTGTAAATTAGGATACTATCTACCTCACAAAAATGTAAGCTTCACATGAGATCATCTATGCAAAAGTATAATAGTTTCACATTGGTTAATAATTAAAGTAATTAGAGTATTACTAATAAACCACAAATAAATGTGCTGAGATAGCTATCATAGGAGAAAATTCATATATTTGTTATAGACGGATAGAGCAATGATATAATACAATCAGGTCTTTCTTTTATTTCCTCCTTTCAATTTTAAACTCACGGATACCAAGTTTTCTATTCCTTTTAAGCTTTCCAAAGTTATATGAAGTTCTTGTATTAAGTATACTAGAACTTTCTATAACCTTCTATAAAATGTTAATATGCATTTTCTATGACTGTTGAGGTAAGGAAGGGTACAAAAGATTATACATAAGAACAACACAAATAAAGGTTTTTCATAATATCCAAGAGAAAAAGAATACAATAATTTTGAGGTGATTATTTGTTGGTTTTGCCTAAAGGTGTCTATTTCTTCTTACAGTAGGGAAAAAAAAAACCTAGCCATACCTGGAATGAACTTTTTACCTCTACTATTAGCCTAGATGCTTACAGGAAAATGGACTCCACTGCCTACTGATCAAGGCCACACCAAACAATACATCCTACTAGCCTGAACATAATTTCTTCAGGTCTGAGCAAATGATCCAGTGCAGGTTAATGCAGATAATTAAATCTCAATTCTGGGACTTTTGTTAAACTCAAGAAGATACTGAACTTTGTCTTCCACCTACTTAAGTATCAAAATAATGTGAGCATAAGAATATCAGGGTCTACCCAAGAACACATAGAGTTTGAAAATAAGGGCATCTCAGAGGAGGCAAATAGATGAATGTAAGCAAAGTGACAAGGTTTGAGATCTGAATCAATCCACTCACCAGGGCCACGCATTCCATTTTTTCACTTAGGTCAGTTGGATTGACTGTTCTATCACTTATACCTGAAACAATACTAACTCATATTGGTACCATCTATGAGATGATGGGTAATCATGACTTTTCCCAAAATGTAGTTCATGTGCATGGATGAACATTTAAAATAAAGTACAGATGGCAATGGGCTTCCCAAACGGCAACCCACTCCAGTGTTCTTGCCTGGAGAATCCCAGGGACGGCAGAGCCTGGTGGGCTGCCGTCTATGGGGTTGCACAGAGTCGGACACGACTGAAGTGACTTAGCAGTAGCAGCAGCAGCAGTAGCTCAGGTGGTAAAGAATTCACCTGCAATGTGGGAGACCTGGGTTGGGAAGATCCCCTGGAGAAGGGACAGGTTGCCCAATCCAGTATTCTTGGGCTTTCCTGATGGCTCAGCTGGTAAACATTTCACCTGCAATGCAGGAGACCTGGGTTTGATCCCTGAGTTGGGAAGATCCCCTGGAGAAGGGAAAATCTATCCACTCCAGTACTCTGGCCTGGTGAATTTCGTGGATTGTATAGCCCATGGGGTCACAAACAGTCAGACTCGACTGAGCAACTTTCAATTTAACTTTCAAAGATAGCAATGGAATTTTTTTAATGTGTACAAAAAATACATGAATTCAATAATCCAATCATTTCATGGATACCACTGGAATGAAACTAACTTTTCGCAAAATGTGTTAACTAACAGTAGATAATAAAAAATTAACTAAATGATGTTATTTGTGATAGATAAGAAGAATCACAAAGGTGTAATTGAATGATGTGGTAAATTATGAACTGTCCAGAAGTTGGGAGAAAACAGTATATGCTCATTCAGCCTTATACACACAATGCCTCCATTACTTCTAATTGTTCAGATGTCATGTCTGACTCTTTGTGACCCCATGAACCACAGCACGCCAGGCCTCCCTGTCCATCACCAACTCCCGGAGTCCACCCAAACCCATGTCCATTGAGTCAGTGATGCCATCCAACCATCTCATCCTCTGTCATCCCCTTCTCCTCCTGCCCTCAATCTTTCCTAGCATCAGGGTCTTTTCAAATGAGTCAGCTCTTTGCATCAGGTGGCCATAGGATTGGAGTTTCAGCTTCAATATCAGTCCTTCCAAATAACACCCAGGACTGATCTCCTTTAGGATGGACTGGTTGGAAGTCTTGACAAAGTCAATACTGAATTAAAAAGTGGGTATCGTACAGCCACTATGGAGAACAGTGTGGAGATTCCTTAAAAAACTGGAAATAGAACTGCCTTATGATCCAGCAATCCCACTGCTGGGCATACACACTGAGGAAACCAGAAGGGAAAGAGACACGTGTACCCCAATGTTCATCGCAGCACTGTTTATAATAGCCAGGACATGGAAGCAACCTAGATGTCCATCAGCAGATGAATGGATAAGAAAGCTGTGGTACATATACACAATGGAGTATTACTCAGCCATTAAAAAGAATACATTTGAATCAGTTCCAATGAGGTGGATGAAACTGGAGCCTATTATACAGAGTGAAGTAAGCCAGAAGGAAAAACACCAATACAGTATACTAACGCATATATATGGAATTTAGAAAGATGATAACAATAACCCTGTGTACAAGACAGCAAAAGTGACGCTGATGTATGGAACAGTCTTATGGACTCTGTGGGAGAGGGAGAGGGTGGGAAGATTTGGGAGAATGGCATTGAAACATGTAAAATATCACATATGAAACGAGATGCTAGTCCAGGTTCAATGCACGATACTGGATGCTTGGGGCTGGTGCACTGGGACGACCTGGAGGGATGGTATGGGGAGGGAGGAGGGAGGAGGGTTCAGGAGGGGGAGCACATGTATACCTGTGATGGATTCATTATGATGTTTGTCAAAACTAATACAATTATGTAAAGTTTAAAAATAAAATAAAATTAAAAAAAAAAAAAAAGTGGGTATCTGGTGAATAGGATATGATGGTCTACCGGCAGAGAAAGGGGTGGCCAAGAGAGGAGGAAGAGAATGGGAAGGGCTGAGATATGAAAACTCATAGTTTCACGTTATTTCTGTACCTAAATCAGAGTCCTCATTGTATGATGAAGTCTCTATCCTATTGTAATTGGTCATATGACTCCTTGAAAGAGCTCTTAAATATGAAAAAAGTGAAAAGAACACTTTTGCTACACTGTTCCTGAGATGCTACAACAGAAGAGAAGAGGGTATCTAGAAAACAGTCCTGCCTGTATGTGACTTGGTGCCTAGAGATTTGGAGCCTTATTTCGTTGCACAGCTTGGTTTCCAAACACTGGCTGAGCCTCCAGTGGAAAGGTCAACTCTTTAATCTCATGCTCTGCCCTCAGGGAATATTTAATAAGCATTGTTGAACAACTTACTTTTTCAGATGTGAACATGTCATCTTTAGCACTAGGCAGACAGGCCTGGAATGAATTTGTCACAACATATGTATAGGAGCTGACTCAAAATTTCAGCCTTCAAAAATTAATTTGCTTTTTAGTTTAAAAGTCAGACAATAGCAGAAGAACTCATTTGTTTATTCTATATATTTGAAGTAAAAAATGGAAGCAATTTTTATTTTACATGGTGTTGAGATGTTTCAAGAAAGGTCAACTTATCCAATTTCAGCTCCAGTATTAACTAAGCCAGTGGTTCTCAACCCAGGCTGTGTAAAATAATTACTCAAGTTTTTTTTGAAAGCTGATACCAAGGTTCTATCATATAATCTCACCTGACTCTGAAACACTTGTTCAGGAATAAGGAAAAGGAATCTCTGCTTTTACCTTAGCAAGGGCAATTCCATATTGGAGGCCCCAGTTCCATTGTGAGAAAAACCCATGCTGTAGGACTAAATATGCTATAATGTGATTAAATACTTAAAGAACAATCTCTTGAGAAACTTCAGGAAGTACAGGATGCTTCAACTCCACAGCTACAGATAACCTGTTCTCCTTACACAATCACACAATGATGCTAATCAGACCACCGCCCCACCAGCTTCAAGGTGATTATTGGAGCAGACTGTTCTGCTTCACACATAGCCCCCACCAGCACACCTCTGAAACTGTTCCTTTACAAACTCTGTTCCCTGTCTGGCAACTTGAAAATGGTTTGGGGATGCTAGTCCACCAGCTTCCTGAATAACACTTCCCCTCCCCCCAACTCTTTTCTCTTGAATAGCAACTTTTGAGCAATGAGCAGCCAAACCTGAGTTCAGTTCTGGCTTCAGTGGGTCACAAATCAAGTATATCAGTCTCAGATGGAAGGGGTATAGATCATAGTAAACTTTGTCATTGTATTTCAAGTGTGTTGTGTCAACGTATTAACTTTTAAAACTATAGGTAATATAAACATAACAGTTTTTGTCCCTAGCTTTTCCATTCTTCCCTGGTGGCTCAGCTGGTAAAGAATCTGCCTGCAATGTGGGAGACCTGGGTTCGATCCCTGGGATGGAGAGATCCCCTAGAGATGGGAACAGCTACCCACTCCAGTATTCTGGCTTGGAGAATTCTAGGGACTGTATAGGCCATGGGGTCACAAAGAGTCAGACGTGACTGAACGATTTCACTTTCACTTTCCATTCTTAACTTGCTTTTGGTAATATGTTAAAGCTCTTTAAAAAGAAATGAATGTAATCAGGTCTTTTCTTGACATCTGAAATGCTCTGTTCTGTGCTTAGTCCCTCAGTTGTGTTCAACTCTATGTGACCCCATGGACTGCAGCCCGCCAGGCTCCTCTGTCGATGGGGATTCTCCAGGCAAGAATACTGGAGTGGATAGCCTATCCCTTCTCCAACAGATCTTCCTGACTCAGGGATTGAACTGTGGTCTCCTGCCTTGCAGGTGGATTCTTTACCAGCTGAGCTACCAGGGAAGCCCTCTGAAATGCCCTATTCTTACCCACATCTTTTTACCCAAATCTAGCCAATGCTGACTAATAGGTATTCACCTCTCTGCTCTTTAAGTATCTCCTGGACACCACTAGTAGATTAAAGATGGCCAAAAATTTTTAACACTCCTCCTTTCATAGTGGGATCTATTCCCCTCACACCCACCCCTTGAATCTGGGCTTGGCTGTAACTGCTTTGATCAATGAATTGTGGTAGAAGTGATGCTGTGTCAGTTCCAGACCTACTGTTTAACAGCCCCAAGCTACCATTTAAGAAATCTGATGACCATCCTACTAGGGAGACCACAGGGAGAAGTCCTGCGATTACGTAGAAAAGGGAGAGAGTTCTGGCTATGACCAGCCTTCATGCCATGCCTGTTAAGATGCCCAACATACAGTGAGGCCATCTTGAACCTTCCAGCTCAGACCAACTTCCAGCTGAGTGATCCCAGTTAACACCCTATGAAGCAGAAGAATCACCTGGCTAAGCCTTGTCTGAATTGCTGACCCACAACACTGCAATATCTAGGCATACCTCAGAGATATTGCATGCGTGGTTCCAGATCACTGCAATAAAGTGAATATCACAATAAAGCAAGTCACACAATTTTTTTTATTTTCTCAGTGCATATAAAAGCTATATTTTGGGAGTTCCCTGGTTGTCTAGTGTTTAGGATTCCAGGCTTTCACTCCTGTAGCCCAGGTTTAACCCTGATCAGGGAAATGAGATCCTGAAAGCCATGCAATGTGGCTAAAAAAAAGTTGTTTATACTATACTTTAGTATATTAAATATGCAATAGCATTACATCTGTAAAAAATGTGCATGATTTAATTTAAAATTTGTTGTTCAGTCTGTCAGTCATGTCTGACTCTCTGTGATCCCGTGGACTATGGCCAGGCTTCGCTGTCCTTCACCATTTAAAAATACTTTCTTGCTAAAAAATGATAATCATCATCTGAGCCTTCAGCAAGTTGTAGTAGGAATATTAAAGATCACTGATCACAGATCACCATAAAAAATATAACAATAATGAAAAAATTTGAATTATTGCTATTGTGAGAATAACCAAAATGTGATACAGAATCATGATGTGAACAAATGCTGCTGGAAAAATGCCACCAACAGTCTTTCCTGACACAGCGTTGCCATAAACCTTCAATTTGTAAATATCATAATATCTGCAAAGCACAACGAAGCAAAGTGCAACAAAAGGAGGTATGCCTGATAATAAAGTGATGGTTGTTTTAAGCCTCTGAACTTTGCGGTAATTTGTTATGCAGCAAAAGCCACTCAAAGTGTGGTCCCACTGACCAGTAGTCACCTAGGAGCTTAAGAGAAATGCAGATTCTTGAGCTCCACCCCAAACCTTCCAGATTAGGGTCTGTACTTTAATCCTTAGGTTATCTGTATACACATTTAATCCTGAGACGTTCTGGTATAGCCTACCTTTGGCTGCCAAAGACACTCTAGTCAAGCTGCATACTGGGAGTCCAGTTCCCAAATCAAGTGATTGGAATGAGCATTCTGGATTTGTATCAACTTCCACACATGCTCTATGCAAGGCACTGGCTCATGGAAAGTTAGGCTGAAAACACTAGTGGCTCTTCTTTTTTGTCTATTTGATTACAATCCTTTGTACTCTTAGTTCCTGAGAGCCATCCCTAAAGCTCTTGAAAGGCAGACCAAGTCTGAAATCACTCTGAAACTGCCAAAGAGCCTTTCATAGAACTGAGATTTTAAAACTCCTAAATGAATAGATGGAGCAATTAGCTAAAAAGAAAATGAAACCTGCACCATCCTCCAAAAAATGAGAGAGAAGGATCTTATATTTCCCTTTTAGTAAATGAGATTAAAAGGAAAGAAAATAGCATATATTTTATAAGGTTTCTTTTTCTTACTTTTTTCTGTTTAAGTTTTACTTGGTATCAATAAAGGCTATTATTAAAACACACGCTAGTAGCTCATATGAGGCACTTTGTTAATGTCACACCAACTACATGAGTTAAGAGTCCCAACTACATTCCCACTGTCATACAAGGAGAAAGACCCAGCCCTGCCCTCAAGGTGCAAAGTTCAATGAAGGAGATAGATTTACAAATACATGATTTCAAGATAATGCAAGAAGGCACACGTAATTTCATGATTGGTGGGGATCATAAAAGGTTCCATATAATCAATCCTTTAGTTTAATACTTGAATCTACAACAAAATACCAAATTTAAGAATCTTTGATGGTGGGCAGCCCACTCCATTTCTGAATATCTCAAATTTTACTGTTTTCTTATATCGAACTAAAAATCTAAGTTCCTTCTACTTATTGGTTGTAGGTCTATCATCACAAAGTCAACACAGAACAAGCAATGCATGTTTGTTGGCCTCTCTCTTCTCAGTGATACAGAAGCCTGTCAGTGAAGGAGAGTGGAATTGTGAAGAGAGGGATTTGAAGTAGCCAACATGGGAATTATGCTAAGTCAATTATAAAACAGACTGAAGAGAAAAGAAAAGCAAATCCACACCCCCCCCAAAAAAAAAAAACTCAATAAAATAACTCAGCACTGTTGTATGTTTTCAACAATGTCATGCTGACTCAGAACCAATACACAGAGAGAGTTTAGAAACCTAGACTTTGAGCCAGGTACAAGACACCCAGCAGAAAGGGGAAATTCCATAGTCTTTGGAAATAACTTCCCTATAAACAGTTTTATTTCCTGTCAGTTGAAATTGCCTCCTAGAATGACTCATGCACATAAATCTTACTTTCCAAAAAATCTTACCTTTACAGACTTTGCAACAGCTATGAGACAAAGTAATCTGATGCGACTCTGCACAGTCCAGAGCGGGACAGCCTGAACTCTCAACCAGCTTCATGCTCTGGTCCTGTTAGACAACAGAAAATAAATGCTTCAAACTTATCAGTTAGGACTAACTCCTAATTCTGGAAACTCCTAAGTTTCCAGATCCAGCATTAAAGACATCTCTTCAAACATAAGAATAAAATTTTCATCCTGAGAACATCTGCATAGGTCACAGACTCACTTGCAAAATGATATCAAATGACAATTGGAAAGACTTTCAAGGGGACAAGCAGATTTGGGAATGGAAGCATGCCTTCAATTTCCAAACATTAGAGTTATCCTGAGAGATTCTGTTAGTTTAAAACATATTTGCACATCCAGATGACAATTGTGGCAAAGAGATAGCTTGAATTTGATTAACAGCTCACTTTGAAAAAACAATACACAAAAACTGGACTTTTTAAACATTCTCACTTCAAAGTTTCCAAACTGTTAAAGAGATTATACCAAGTGAGTATGATAAGGAATGCTGTGGATCTCTCACAAAACATTTCCAAAAAGGGAAATGTGGGTAGGATTTATGTCTCTTGCGTATGAATGTCTCACGTATTTTCTGGCACATAATTGGTACTCAAAAAATTTTCCTGAGTGAATGAATAATACAAAATGATTATAGTTCTAGCCACTAAAGTAGATAAAACTTTAAGAGAAAACCAAAATAGAGAACACTTTTCTGATAAATGGAGTAGCACTGCCTTGAAGCAAACATTTTGCTTCTAAACTGTCAATCTCTAGTCTCTTAACAACAAGAGTCATAAACTGTTGTATTATGCTTACCAGTGCATAAGAAATAAAATAATCATTGGAAATGGAAGGCTTCCATCTTAACACTGCTCAATAGCTTAGGTTTTTAGATGTTATTTCTATAAGTACTGCTTCTATTGAAGAAAAAGGTTTAATAACTTCAATATCCCCCTCTTTCTGGTTTATTGACGGAAAGGATCTTCTCCATGCCACGATAATCTCTTATCAAGAAAGTGGCAGGAGACACATATACAGTGGGAGTCAAACCCTATCCTTCCTTTGGTGTGACAGTAATATCCATTCTGATCATCTTATCTTCAAGATCAGGGTGTGTTTCTGTGTTACTATTAAGCTCACAAACTGCCCAGGACACGTTTCCAAGGTCACAAAACTGACAATAAAAGAACAAAGGACTAGAATTGACGGCCCAGAAAGTGGAAGCCCAAGAGAGCTGTCAATTATGTAAAATACCGAAGTTCAGGGGCCTGAAGGGGGAAGAAACAGTGGAAGTCCTTAATGTCAAGAATTTCATGAAGAATAATAAAAGTTTATGACGATGAGGGAGGGCTGTGCGGTAGAATCCACGCCCACAAGCTACATGTTACTCAAACACGGTAAATGAAAGCACGTGTGAGATTTTGATGACTCACATTATAAAAGACTGTAAAATATTTCCTTAAGAATTTTATATTGACGACATTGGAACTGATAATATTTTGGCTATATGGGGTTGTATACAGAAAGTTTAGCCCAATAAAAATCACATGTGTGGCCTGCATCATATTTTTACTGGATAGCACAGCATGAGAGGGTAGTAAATTGGTGTCTTTTGTTGGAGCAAATAAAAGGTAACATGTATTCATTCAACAATATTTATTATGCACCTGGAGAGTTGACTATACCCAGAAGTTTCACAAACCCAATTTAAAATAAAATCAATTTTTTAGGTATTTTAAAATCAAATAGGAAACCATCTCAGAAAATTTCTAAATCATAATGATCAGTATTGCAGAACACATTTGTCAAATGAAAAGATCACACACAGAAAATGGAGAATCTTCAAATGCCCTCACAATGTTAAAATTTAAGGCTGATATTTCAAAGTTAGACTTTACTTAGGAATCAGCTGACAAAATTTCCACCTTCCTTGATGTAACTTTTCTCTGATTTCCTTGGTGTTGCTGTATCTCACTCCAAGCCTTCCAGTCCTTGTTTCAATAGTGGGACCACAGTTCAGTTGAGTTCAGTCACTCAGTTGTATCCAACACTTTGCAACCCAATGGACCAGAACACACCAGGCCTCCCTGTCCATTCCAACACCCAGAGTTTACTCAAACTCATGTTCACTGAGTTGGTGATGCCATTCAAGCATTTCATCCTCTGTCATCCCCTTCTCCTCCCGCCTTCAATCTTTCCCAGCATCAGGGTCATTTCAAATGAGTCAATTCTTCACATCAGGTGGCCAAAGTATTGGAGTTTCAGCTTCAACATCAGTCCTTCCAATGAATATTCATTGGAATATTCAGGACTGATTTCCTTTAAGATGGACTGGTTGGATCTCCTTGCAGTCCAAGGGACTCTCAAGAGTCTTCTCCAACACCACAGTTCAAAAGCATCAATTCTTCAGCTCAGCTTTCCTTATAGTTCAACTCTCACATCCACACATGACCACTGGGAAAACCATAGCCTTGACTAGACGGACTTTTCTTGGCAAAGTAATGCCTCTGCTTTTAAATATGCTCTCTAGGTTGGTCATAACTTTTCTTCCAAGGAGTGTCTTTTAATTTCATGGCTGCAATCACCATCTGCAGAGATTTTGCTGCTACTGCTAAGTCGCTTCAGTCGTGTCCGACTCTGTGCGACCCCATGGAATGAAGCCTACCAAGCTTCTCCATCCATGGGATTCTCCAGGCAAGAACACTGGAGTGGGTTGCCATTTCCTTCTCCAAAGGGCCCCCAAAAATAAAGTCTGCCACTGTTTCTGTTGTTTCCCCAAATACTAGCCATGAAGTGATGGGACCAGATGACACCACCCTTATGGCAGAAAGTGAAGAACTAATGAGCCTCTAGATGAAAGTGAAAGAGGAGAGTGAAAAAGTTGGCTTAAAGCTCAACATTCAGAAAAGTAAGATCATGGCATCCGGTCCCATCACTTCATGGCAAACAGATGGGGAAACCGTGGAAACAGTGGCTGACTTGATTTTTCTGGGCTCCAAAATCACTTCAGATGGTGATTGCAGCCATGAAATTAAAAGACGCTTACTCCTTGGAAGGAAAGTTATGACCAACCTAGGTAGCATATTCAAAAGCAGAGACATTACTTTGTCAACAAAGGTCTGTCTAGTCAAGGCTATGGTTTTTCCAGTGGTCATGTATGGATGTGAGAGTTGAACTATAAAGAAAGCTGAGTGCCAAAGAATTGATGCTTTTGAACTATGGTGTTGGAGAAGACTCTTGAGAGTCCCTTGGACTGCAAGGAGATCCAACCAGTCCATTCCTAAAGATCAGTCCTGGGTGTTCACTGGAAGAACTGATGTTGAAGCTGAAACTCCAGTACTTTGGCCACCTGATGAGAAGAGCTGACTCATTTGAAAATACCCCCATGTTGGAAAAGATTGAGGGCAGGAGGAGAAGGGGACAACAGAGGATGAGATGGTTGGATGGCATCACCGACTCAATGGACATGGGTTTGGGTGGACTCCAGGAGTTGGTGATGGACAGGGAGGCCTGGCATGCTGCAGTTCATGGGGTCACACATGACTGAGAGACTGAACTGAACTGAACTGATGGGACCAGATGCCATGATCTTAGTTTTCTGAATGTTGAGCTTTAAGCCAACTTTTTCACTCTCCTCTTTCATGTTCATCAGAAGCTCTTTAGTTCTTCTTCACTTTCTGCCATAAGGGTGGTGTCATCTGCATATCTGAGGTTATTGATATTTCTCCTGGCAATCTTGATTCCAGCTTGTGATTCCTCCAGCCCAGTGTTTCTCATGATGTACTCTGCATATGAGTTAAATAAGCAGGGTGACAATATACAGCCTTGACATACTCCTTTTCTTATTTGGAACCAATCTGTTGTTCCACAGCCAGTCCTAAATGTTGCTTCCTGACTTGCATACAGGTTTCTCAAGAGGCAGGTCAGGTGGTCTGGTATTCCCATCTCTTTCAGAATTTTCAACAGTTTATTGTGATCCACACAGTCAAAGGCTTTGGCGTAGTCAATAAAGCAGAAATAGATGTTTTTCTGGTACTCTCTTGCTTTTTCGATGATCCAATGTATGTTGGCAATTTGATCTCTGGTTCCTCTGCCTTTTCTAAATCCAGCTTGAACATCTGGAACCTCACGGTTCACATTCTGTTGAAGCCTGGCTTGGAGAATTTTGAGCATTACTTTACCACCGTGTGAGATAAGTGCAATTGTGTGGTACTTTGAGCATTTTGGGGCATTGCCTTTCTTTGGGATTGGAATGAAAACTGACCTTTTCCAGTCCTGTGGCCACTGCTGAGTTTTCCAAATTTGCTGGCATATTGAGTGCAGCACTTTCACAGCATCATCTTTCATGATTTGAGATAGCTCAACTGGAATTCTATCACCTCCACTAGCTTTGTTCATAGTGATGATTTCTAAGGCCCACTTGACTTCACATTCCAGGATGTCTGGTCTAAGTGGATGATCACATCATCGTGATTATCTGGGTCATGAAGACCTTTTTTGTATAGTTCTGTGTAATCTTGCCACCTCTTTATAATATCTTCTGCTTCTGTCAGGTCCATACATTTCTGTCTTTTATTATGCCCATCTTTGCATGAAATGTTCCCTTGGTATCTCTAATTTTCTTGAAGAGATCTCTAGCCTTTCCCATTCTATTGCTTTCCTTTATTTCTTTGCACTGATCACTGAGGAAGGCTTTCTTATCTCTCCTTGCTATTCTTTGGAACTCTGCATTCAAATGAGTGTATCTTTCCTTTTCTCCTTTGCTTTTCACTTCTCTTTTTTTGACAGTTATTTGTAAGGCCTCCTCAGACAACCATTTTGCTTTTTTGCATTTCTTTTTCTTGGAGATGGTCTGTATCCCTGTCTCCTGTACAATGTCAGGAACCTCTGTCCATAGTTCATCAGGAACTCTATCAGATCTAGTCCCTTAAATCTATTCTCAAAACAGCATTTTTGAAGAGACACTTATGAGAAAACCCAAACTTGAAATGTAGCTTCAGCAATTGTGTTAATGTGCCCATGCCCCAGTTCCCTTATCTTTAAGATGGTAACCTACAACCTGAGAGAGCTGGTTTAGAGCCAAAAGGAGCAGCCAGAATACCTTATAATGAACATGGACAAATCAGAGCTTTCACATTCTGGATATCAAATCTGTCACAGTTTTGCTGTTTTATGTCTCCATGCTTATCCCCATAGTCTTTCAATTTAAGATGCTTGAAGTATATTGCTGGCTTTTTTCAGATTCAGTTTATCTTGGAAAAATTCTGAGGACTTTCCTTTCACCAACATTTAATCAAATGAATTCTCACAGTGTATTGCAGCAGAGTAAATAACTTATCTTAATTTTCTATATAATCTATACATACTAAATCATCCCCTGAAACCAAGTACAAGAGGCATTTAAGAAGAAAATTAGTGGTCAAATATAAATGAACCCTAAAGCAGAAATCTTATATGTAGACAGTTTCCTTTAAAGAGAGTAGGGCTTGAAATAGAACATTATGGTAAAAGAATATAAGATGATAGTTTACAAAAGGTATATGTGAACAGTGTTATGGAACATATTTACTTTTTCAATTAGGTCAAGAAGCAGAGTTAAAATGAATCACGTTTGCTTCAGAAGCATATTTCAAGAGACCATGGTCGCACATCTATAAAGCATTTTCCTTCAAATCAATTAAAATATCCCTCCCAAAGAAATTAAGATCAATATTAGTCTTGTCTCCATAGAATAGCTAATTTTTATTAGGCAAATTGCATTTTGTCTTTAACTGGACAGAGTGATATTTGTCACATGAGTCAAAACTAAAATGACAACAGGCTGAGTCTACATTTATCTACATTTTCTTCAAAACAGCAAACAAGGAGGTGATTTGTATTTAGAAAACATAAGACAACTTCATAAAAATTTGATTTGACAAAACAGGGCTTTTATTTATTGGGAAAATTATTTTATAATCACTAATTTACATGATTGCAAAAACAATTAGAATTTTCTGTACAGTTGAGCTGTAATTAATACCTTAAATTTTTTTAAATTTTCTCTTTGCCTAAGAAGTTTTAAAAGTATTACAGGAGTCAGATTTTTAAAGAGACGTTTACTATGTTCACATAATTGGAAGAATTTTAAAACACACATGAAGAATTTCCTTACCTTGCACTCATAGAGAACACATACTCCAGAAGAGGAATAGACTGTATTTCTTTGTCCTTCAAAGTACGTCCGTCCTTGAAATTGGCATATGGCTTTGGAATAAAAAATACAAATATATATATATATATTTAATGTTTTGTTATGAAAAATAGCTTACAGGTATTCATATCATTTTGCCTCAATATTTCACATTCTTACGATTTTTCAAGGTGCTTGAGTAACTATAATCCTAAATTTAATCCAGCATAAGTAACTTGTAGGCCCAAGTTACGTTCATGCTCATTAAGTTCAAAGAGGAAAATAAGGTACATCATGGATGAGAGGTAACGGCAAGTCAAAATTAAAATCTGGAAAAGGGGTGCTGATAAGTAGACTCTAAGCAAGTTACTTGCCTGCTAGATGATGTCGCACCTAAGGGCAGATTAAGCAGGTGCTCAAGGCAGCTACTGATTCAGGGGCAACACAACTCTGAGAAAAGCTCATTTTTTTACATACCACTGCCGAATTTTAAATTTTAAGACAGAAAATTAGAAAGAAACTATTTAACTTTCAGTACATATATGCATATTTATTTTATGTTTTATGGGATGGGGTTATTTATAAGTAGACATGGATTAGGGCTCCCTATTTAAGATGTTGAAAGGTCTTAATCTGCCACTGTCACATCCTGCCTTGCATCCATTGTTGTTGTTGCTGTTTGGTCACTAAGTTGTGTGCGACTCTTTTGTGACCCCATGGACTGCAGCCCACCAGGCTCCTCTGTTTATGGGATTTCCCAGGCACGAATACTGGAATGGGTTGCCATTTCCTTCTCTAGACGATCTTCCTGACTCAGGGATTGAACCCACATCTCCTGCACTGCAAACAGGTTCTTTACCACTGAGCCACCAGGGAATCCCCCTTATATGCATTACAATTACATACAATTAAAACAAAACAAAACTTCAGACTTGAGGAAGATATTTTTAATTAAAAAATGCATAGAAGGTATGAAATAATTTTTTGAAAATTTCAAAATATTTACAATACACACATTTACTTGATGGAAACCATTTGCTTGTTTTGAAATGAATATTTTGCACTACCTATGTTGATTCATCACCTAAATAGAAACAGATTTACCCTGATGCTAATTAAGCTTAACTTCCAGCTTCCTTCTCTAGCTTAGACACTCTTCTATGACTCTGAACCAACTTTTTTCACAAATTTGTATTGTTTTTCTTTCAAAGGGCCCTTAATATTGTATGCTTTGGAACTTCGTGACACCTAGATCAACCCAAGCTAACTACTTCAAAAGACCAGAGGAAGTGGTCATCTGATAAAAAGAAAAAGACACAAGCAATTTGTTAACCCTATTTACTAAATCCAATTTTCAGTTACATGCTAAGTCACTTCAGTCATGTCTGACTCTGCAACCCCACGGACTGTAGCCCACCACGCTCATTCATCCATGGGATTTTCTAGGCAAGAATACTGGAGTGGGTAGGCATTCCCTCCTCCAAGGGATCTTTCTGACCCAGGGATTGAACCCACGACTCTTTATGTCTACCTGCACTGGCAGGCCAGAGAAGGCAATGGCACCCCACTCCAGTACTCTTGCCTGGAAAATCCCATAGACAGAGGAGCCTGGTAGGCTGCAGTCCATGAGGTCGCTAAGAGTCAGACACGACTGAGTGACTTCCCTTTCACTTTTCACTTTCATGCATTGGAGAAGAAAATGGCAACCCACTCCAGTGTTCTTGCCTGGAGAATCCCAGGGACGGGGGAGCCTGGTGGGCTTTCATCTATGGGGTTGCACAGAGTCGGACACGACTGAAGCAGCTTAGCAGCAGTAGCAGCAGCAGCACTGGCAGGCAGGTTCTTCACCACTAATGCTACCTGGGAAGCCTTTATAACTACATGAATTTTACAAAATGGGTGTAGACATTTCCTTTTAATTTCATTGTGTGAGTTAGAATAAAGTCCCTCTTCAGAATTTATATATCCCATTATCTTTAAAAGTATCACTTTGCCTATAAAATTTATAACAAATAAATTAGACATGCTTCTATTAATAATATTGAATATATTTATATATGGTTGTTCAAATATTCATATTTAATCCAACTTTCATCCTTGCTCAAAAATTAACTGTTTAAAAGATGCACATTTAAATAATGGAAAGTATACACATTTTAAAATGCCATCCTTCACCTGATCTCCTTACTCAGCTCTTATTAACAAATTTCACTACATAATATACATTACTGGCAAATTGGTTTAAAAGTTTTGAAGCTTGCTGAAAGAGAATACACTTACTTGCATAAATTATATTACTTAAAAGCTGGCTGAAGCTTGCTCATTCATGAATATTCAAAATGAAACTACAGATTTATCAGTTGCATACTATCTATCATATTATGAATTAAAATAGCATGTGCATTGACTTAATGAATCTGATTGATTGTAAAACATGCCTCTCCAATGTGTCATTTTTAAGAGGTTTTTTTTTCTCTCTTATGAGATTGTATAACCTCAAAATAACAAGATCTGGCATATGGTGTGTTCAGTTATATCAATAACTACTACATATTTTTCAAAAAGGAGAATAAATAAAATTTTACTTCTTCAGCACCTGCCAATCAAAGGTCCCTAGGCCTATTCTGTCAATATTATACAAGTTGATAACTGCAGCCTATTCAAATCCAAGGGTATGTTGAAAAAAAAAAAAAACCAAAAACTGATGCTCCAATTTTTTCTTAGAACAGAAGGAAAACTAAATGCTGTAAAAAATACAAGGATAAATACTTCTTACACAAAGTTTTATTATAATTTAATATTCATGCAGAGCAGATGGACCTTCTGTTCTAAACTCTTAATTCAAAAGACTCAAACAGGCAACTTGTGAGACAATAGGGCACCAAATGGAGCTTGGCTGAGGGAGAAGAACAAAACGAATGAGATCACAATTGCTTCATTCTGTTTCAAGCAATGAGCACAAACAAGAGGAGCTTAGCTTAGAGAGAATCCAAAGTGAGTGATTTTTGATCAACTGTTGTGATTCTCCATAATTCTAAGGTTTACTTCAAATTCTAGTAATGTCATCAGGATATGCCTTCCTTAGGCTCTTTAGCAGTAAATGTTAAGACACTCAGAAATATATATATTCCTAATCATTCCTAAAAATACTACAAGGAATTCGCAAAGTACAATTAGGATAGCTCTGGGCAATAGGAGTACACTGCAGAAGTAAAAGTCATATTAATTTATTAATACATATAACAAGCATGTACTGATCTCCTATTAACATGCCAGGTAGTCTGCTAGGTACTAGGACTCAAAGATGAAAGAGACACGATTCACACCCTAATGCTGAGTAGAGAAGACAGATGTGTACACAAATAACTATAATGAAAACCGAACTCAAGTGCTATAATTGAGACATTCATGACTGAGATGTAAAATACAGGATATTCATTGATGAAATGGGAAGGGATAACTGGATCAGGGCTGAGCAAACAAATAATGGCTGTAGAAGTTTCCAAACTCTGGCAATAGCGACTAGTCAGCATCGTCCTAGGGCTAAGGAAAAAGCAGAGGAAATGGTTCTACTGAGACACAAGGGTGGCCAGAGTTATGAAGTGAGATGCAGTTCAGTGGGAGCTGAAATCATCAAAGACACAGGTACCACCAGAAATCGAGCCTGGTGCAGAGAAGGTGTAGAGAACAAACACAACATACTCTCTCCTCTGGCCTTCCAGTTTCCTGCTGGCAAGACCACAGTATTGTAGTCTGCAGAAATCTAGCTTATAGGACACAGAGTAGAGCAGAGAAGGAGACAGACAGAACTGAGAGCAAGGGTTTCCCAGGAAGAAATCACCAGCCCCCAACACTGGTGGCTATCACAGAAATGCAGTTTAGACCATGAAGAGAAACAGTTTACAAAGATAGGCTGCTTGGACAAGCATGAGACAGTGGAACCCAGTACAAATAAAATTTGAAGAGAGAAAATTGAGACATTAAGAAAAATACAGATCTATTTTAAAGAAAAATCCAGACAGTTTATCAAAATGAGATCCATAGGCAAGGAGAGGAAAGGAAGCAGATCAGGTTCATGCTCCAATTTTAACCAAGGCCAGTCCTAGCAGGTGTCAGGGACAAAACCTTATAAGGAAGAATGATCACTGGCTACCACACTGACTGCAAGAAAGTCTCTAGAATTCCCCAACTGAACTGCACCTCTCTTCTCACCCATTCCCAGCAGCATGTAAAGTAAATCACTTCCTCAACAAACCAACCAAGGAATAATCATTTTGCTGTATTGGTTTCTTCTTTAATATAATTGCTTTCACATGTTCATAGTCAGAGGCTTCATTTCTTTCCTAGATATGAGATGTGCATGTGTGTGTGTGTGTGTGTGTGTGTGTGTGTGTGTGTATGTGTGTGTGTGTGTACTAAGCATTAAGTTTCTTATGACATAACTCTGGATTCATATGTCCAAATCATTTATCATTATACAGTAGAATTCTGCTAATTAGACTGAATTTTCAAAGATCTGAATGCCCTAGTGTTTTCTCTACTTCCTTCAATTTCAGTTCAGTTCAGTTGCTCAGTTGTGTCCACTCTTTGTGAACCCATGGACTGCAGCATGCCAGGCTTCCCTGTCCATCATCAACTCCCAGAGATTGCTCAAACTCATGTCCATCAGAGTCTGTGATACCATCCCACCATCTCATCCTCTGTCTTTCCCTTCTCCTCTTGCCTTCAGTATTTCTCAGCATCAGAGTCTTTTTAATAAGCCAGCTCTTTGCATCAACGACCAAGTATTGGAGTTTCAGCTGCAGTATCAGTCCTTTCAATGAATATTCAAGACTGATTTCCTTTAGGATTGACTGGTTTGACCTCCTTCGCTGACCAAGGGACTCTCAAGAGTTTTCTCCAACACCACAGTTCAAAAGCACAAATTCTTCAGTGCTCAGCTTTCTTTATGGTCCAACTCTCACATCCATACATGACTACTGGAATAACCATAGCTTTGACTAGACGGATCTTTGACTGCAAAGTTATGTCTCTGCTTTTTAATATACTGTCTACGAACCTTTTCTTCGAAGGAGCAAGTGTCTTCAAATTCCATGGCTGCAGTCACCATCTGCAATGAATTTGGAGCCCAAGAAAATAAAGGGTGTCACTGTTTAAATGGCTTCCCCATCTATTTACCATGAAGTAATGGGACTGCATGCCATGATTTTGAATTTTTGAATGCTGAGTGTTAAGCCAGCTTTTTTACTCTCCTCTTTCACTTTCATCAAGGGGCTCTTCAGTTCTTGGCTTTCTGCCATAAGGGTGATGTCATCTGCATATTGGAGGTTATTGACATATCTCCTGGCAATCTTGATTCCAGCTTGTGCTTCATCCATCCTAGTATTTTGCAGGATGTACTCTGCATATGTGTTAAGTAAGCAGGGTGACAATATAGAGCATTGATGTACTCCTTTCCCAATTTGAAACCAATCAGTTGTTCCATGTCCCATTCTAACTTGCTTCTTGACCTGCATACAGATTTCTCAGGAGGCAGGTAAGGTGGTCTGGTATTCCCATCTTTTTCAGAATTTTGCACAGATTTTTGTGATCCACACAAAGGCTTTGATGTAGTCAATGAAGCAGAAGTAGATTTTTTTGGAACTCTTGCTTTTTCGATGATCCAACAGATGTTGGCAATTTGATCTCTGGTCCCTCTGCCTTTTCTAAATCCAGCTTGAACATCTAGAAGTTCTCAGATCACGTACTGTTGAAGCCTTACTTGGAGAATTTTGAGCATTAGATCTGATAGAGTGCCTGAAGAACTGTGGAAAGAGGTTCATAACATTGTGTAGGCAGCAGTGATCAAAATCATCCCCAAGAAAAAGAAATGCAAAAAGGCAAAATGGCTGTCTGAGGAGGCCTTACAAATAGCTGTGAAAAGAAGAGAATTGAAAGGCAGAGAAGAAAAGGAAAGATATACCCATCTGAATGCAGGGTTCCAAAGAATATCAAGAAGAGATAAGAAAGCCTTCCTAAGTGATCAATGCAAAAAAAAAAAAAAAAAAAGTAGAGGAAAACAATACATTGGGAAAGACTAGAGATCTCTTCAAGAAAATTAGAGATACCAGGAGAACACTGCATGCAAAGATGGGCACAATAAAGGACAGAAACGGTATGGACCTAACAGAAGCAGAAGATATTAAGAAGAGGTGGCAAGAATACACAGAAGAACTGTACAAAAAAGATCTTAATGACCCAGATAACAATGATGTTGTGATCACTTACCTAGAGCCAGACAACCTAGACTGTGAAGTCAAGTGGGCCTTAGGAAGCATCACTATGAACAAAGCTAGTGGAGGTTATGGAATTCCAGCTGAGATATTTCAAACCCTGAAAGATGATGCTGTGAAAGTGCTGAGCTCAATACACCAGCAAATTTGAAAATTTAGCAGTGGTCACAGGACTGGAAAAGGTCCGTTTTCATTCCAATTCCAAAGAAAGGCAATGCCAAAGAATGTTTCAGTTCAGTTCAGTTCAGTTCAATTGCTCAGTCATGTCTGACTCTGTGTCCCCATGAATTGCCAGGCCTCCCTGTCCATCACCAGTTCCAAGTACTGCACAATTGCACTCATCTCACATGCTAGCAAAGTAATGCTCAAAATTCAAAAAGATCATGGCATCTGGTCCCATCACTTCATGGCAAATAGATGGTGAAACAATGGAAACAGTCACAGACTTTATTTTCCTGGGCTCGAAAATCATTGCAGATGGTGCCTACAGCCTTGAAATTAAAAGATGCTTGCTCTTTGGAAGAAAAGCTATGACTAACATAGATAGCATATTAAAAAGCAGAGACATAACTTTGCTGACAAAGGTCCATCTAGTCAAAGCTATGGTTTTTCCAGTAGTCATGCATGGATGTGAGAGTTGGACTACAAAGAAAGCTGAGTGCCAAAGAATTGATGCTTTTGAACTGTGGTGTTGGAGAAGACTCTTGAGAGTCCCCTGGACTGCAAAGAGACCAAACCAGTCAATCCTAAAGGAAATCAGTCCTGAATATTCATTGGAAGGATTATGCTGAAGCAGGAACTCCTATATTTTGGCCACCTGCTGCAAAGAACTGACTCATTCGAAAAGACCCTGACACTGGGAGAGACTAAAGGCAGGAGAAGGGGGTGACAGAGGATGAGATGGTAGGATGGCATCACCAACTCGATGGACATGAATTTGAACAAGCTCTGTGGGTCAGGCTGCTGCAGTCCATCATGTAGCAAAGAGTTGGACATGACTGAGTGACTGAACTGAAGTGAACTTCAAAGATCTAATCTAAGCGATTTACTGAGTGTATTACATGTACATATTTCAAGATACAAGGTTTCTAGGGGGTGGGTATTCATTCATTCATACACTCTTCAGACAAAGAAGTGAGCCCCCCTTGAAGTTAGACTAACCCAGACCACTGCAGCTACTCTTATTAGTAGTATTATTATTAATATTAACCAATGTCAACTGTGTATTTACTATAACTCTGGTATATGCTGGTATGAGGGGGTACATTCACATCATGTGAATTATGTCACTGAGAGCTGTCCAATTAACAGCCTATTCAGCCATAGGTAGGAAAAGTAATTAGAACTTTAAATTCAATAGGATGCTATAACATTTGATATATATGTTTTACCAAGGCTATATTAAGTGTCACTAATTACACAGTTTTAGCACCATATTTAAGAGAATATCTGCAAAAGCAGTTAATGTGAATTATTTTCACTTCACTACCCCCATTTTAACAATAAATAAGAAATAGGAAGACAAAATGCTACAGATTCAAATTTGAAAGTCATCAGTTGTAAAAAAAGTGAAAAGGAATTTATAGAACAGATTGAGAAATGGATAAGTGAAAGAAGCCAGTAAAACTCGGTCATACATTACACATTAAAATCATGATTTATTAGTCATTAATGCAAAGATAAAAAAATGTAGATCCCTCTAATGAGATTTAAATCAACTTCCACAAAGCTTTGTAGAAAAAATTACCCAAGTCTATCTAACAATATTTTAGAACATAAAAGCAAAAAGACATATTTCACTTCTAAACATTTCCTCACTCATTACATATCTAGCTTTCCCTGTTCATTACTGAATTGAAAACACATAAGTCTACTCTAAATTTGCCTATTGGTATCAACATCTTTAAAAATGATACAACACAAAACTGAAAGTTATAGATATCAAGGAGAAAACCAGTATAATTCACTTAAAGATAAATGGGATTTATGATTTAAAATTCTCTTTGAAAACAGTAGGTATCAGTGATCTTTAGGTTGTTTAAGCTGTCCCTTAAGGACATAGCTGTATAAAGTAATGGCTTTCATATGGTGTTTTTTGAAATCTGGATATCCTCTGGGAGGGCTCTTAAAAACCCCATGTACAATGGCAGTTATTTTGAGTCAACATGATAGTTATGTGTTAGCAATATACAAATCAAAATGGTTAGATGAGAAAATATCTCATTAAATGTAATTATGTATATTTATATTTTCATTAGAACTTTAAAAAAAGAATACACACTAAATGGATTCTTGAAACAGGCTAAGACTTTGTGGAGTCAAACAAAAATATCTGAGAGTGTTTCAATATTCTTAAAAGACCCTAATCAGCCATGCTGCATTTATCCAGTCTAGAATCTTTTCTGAAATCTGGATTTACTTGGAGTCAGTTTTTAACAATATGGTTGTAATAAAGTTTTGAGCACTAAGTGCTTTAAATTAATTTTCCCTCTTCTATGATGTTTAAATATCTTTCATGGCACTGAATCCATTTTTCCTTTCCTCTAGTTAGTTGTACACTTTTTATCTTATCTACAGGAGACAGGGAGACAGTGTCTTTTTTTTTTTTTTTAAACTTTACAATATTGTATTGGTTTTGACAGTGTCTTAATTTGTCTTTGGCACCCAGCACTGGCCTTGGATAATAAACTCTAAAAGTTTTTATTTTTTTGTAAGTGGTTCTTCCAGCTTCCTATTAGATGAAAAGGCTGAAAACAAGAAAATTGGTCCTCTCTGATCTTCATGGGCCCCTTTATATTTGGCCTTATCCTTTAATTTTGCCTCTTCTAGTAAAAGTTCTATAAATTGGGTCTCACAGAAATATTTTGCCTTTTCCGTAAAATGGCAGCTTATGTTCCACTGGAGCAAGGATGTAATACTTGAAATGGGAATAGATTTGTCTATCAGTTACTGAAAAAGTAGCTGGCCACTGTCAGGCAGTACGAATGATACAAGGCAACGTACACGATGCAAGTCTACTTGAATAATTTGATGATAAAACTTTTTCCTTCCTCTCCATAAAACCAAATTTTATGAGTCAATGCTGCTTAAATGATCAGAATTTCAGACTGTTTAAATAATTTACAAATTCATTAATTATACATGATTGCTTCCTTTAACTAAATCTCATTAATTGTTTGGGAATTCAGTTGTTTGCAAAACTAATATTAGAGTTTAGGAAATGAGAGCATGAGAGTGGATATGCCAACCTCTTTTCTTAGCCTATATATTTCCTGTCCTTGGGCTTCTACAGGACCAAAGAGTACTTTTCGTAGGGGGCCTTAATTTAGTTCAGTAGCCAATTCTTCCAAAAAGAGAACAGGCCCTGAAACACCACAAATCTAGCAGTAGTGAGGAGTGAAGAGACAAAGGAGGATAAAAATAACTTCCATAATAGAACAGAAGCAAAAATTCTAACACCCTAACCAGACCAACCTTTGGATTAAAAGGCCAGATACTGGGAAAGCAAGAACTGGATATTTAGAAGATCATAGCAATAAAACGCCAAGCCTATGGCTGGAAAGAAGAATTCAGTACCTTTGTCCTTAATTTAATTCTGCACAATTGTAACTATGATAAACCCTGAAATTCTTTTCATTTAGCTACCTTTTCATCCCTGATCCTACTTTATATACCATAGAATGGATTCTTTTTAAAAAGACAATGTAATCAATTCACTTACTCTCCTAGAGACAACAAAAATAAGTTTAATGAATGAAGGTAAAGATTTGGAGAAAAACATATTCATGTTAATACATGAATACTATTAACGTGACAACATGAACATACACGAGGTGACAGGTTTTACAAAGAAAACATAATACATAATACAATAAGGAAAAGTTCGTATTTGAATCTTCCAGTTTCAAAGCCAGGACTAGAATTCATCTGAAAATACTTCTGGGTATCTTTTCTTACCACTAAGAATCCAGTGACCTCAGTCAAAATTTAAACACTTAATCTTTAGTTTAACTTTGAGGAACATACTTCCAAAATGACCTGCATCTTTTAGCATATGTTGTTTCATTATTATATGGACAAAGATACTGAATACTTTGTGAATTGTAAAGCACGATTCTTTTCATTATAAACCACACACTAGAGCTCACCAAAGGATCACAAGCAAACACCCTGAGTGACCGTGCAGTTTTAAGGCCTATATGTACTAGCAAAACAAGAAAGAATGGTGGGGAGTTGGGAGGATAGTTCTCTTGGAAGGACATATTTCAAATGCTGTTTCTTGAGGGGTATATTAATAACACGTTCTATTATACAGAGCATATGAGCCAAAGGAAGAGAAGAAGCAGAAGGTTAAGGGGAGCTGGATCTGTGTAGAATAAGATATACAGAGGGCCACCACGATGAGGAGGGAGGAGAAAGGAGAGAGAGCAGCAGGGATCAGAAAAATTATAAAGCGAGATGGAGCAGGAGGAAGGAAAGCAGAAAGCAACAACAGGTTAAACAGGAGAAGCAAAATAATTTCATAAAAGCTTGCAGCAAGGTGGCAACACCTGGAAATAAGATGCATTTATGATAGCCTCATGTCTGCCAGGTGCTGTCCTTTGACGGTGCCTTCCTGCCTTCAAGAAGCATTCAGCCTCGCATGCAAAACAGGCAGCATGCACACAAGGAACTTCACACAACTCAGAGGAATAAAAGCATCTTTTGAGAGTGAAATTGAAAATGGTTTCCAGAGGAGGAACATTTGAAAATGACCACTGCAGGAAAATCGCTTTAATGTGATTTATATCAGAGAAAGAGTACTCATGATAGAGTCAGAGACCAGAAGAGAATAATAATCATAATAATATACTGAGGACCTGGATCTGTAAGCTGGAATTGATTTATGAACAATTGATTATAACCAATTTATATGGTCCAAATCTACTGGGCCAACAGTTCTCAACTAGATACATATTAAAATCACGTGAAGAACATTTAAAGCTCTACACCCAGCTGCATAGTAATAAGAATCTCAGAAGGTAGGACCTGGGCTTCTTTATTTTTTAAAGCTGTCCACATATATAGCTAAGCTTGAAAACTACTTTACTCTGCAGAGGAAAAAGAACTAGAAAAAGAGAAAAATACAATTAACATTCAAAGAGAGACAGTCACATAGATATTCAGTAGAAAACCATTTATTCCATGTTATCTGGATAGATATTTGGTCCATTGTTTAAAAAACAAATCAGTTAAAGTGAGAAATCAGAGACCACAATAAATAAGTACCTTGAACATTTTAATTAAAAACACACCCTTATGCATTCAGTGTTTTGAAGTAGAACACTTTTCTTCAGTATAGATTTGTTGATTATGCTTCATTGTAATCTAGATTATATAAAATAAAATTTATAATGTGTTGCCTACAATTTCTAAGTTTTTGATTGCTTTAAGGGTAACAAGATAGATACTCATAAAGCAATCTGAAGAGGGATTATTCTTATGTTTTCTTTTGTATTTTACAGCTGTCTTACTGATATGTAATTCAAGAGTATATTTTTTAGCAGTTTGAGTTTACCATCTTTTTCCAAAACACTCAATTTTTATTAAAAGAAAATGTATTTGTTTCACATTCATATTTCATTGATTTGCATATTATGCATGTATATGATGTATTTATAGTATTTCCATAATATTAGACTTACCGTACAAATACAGTTGCCATAAACAGGTCTGAGGAAAAAATCTACTTCTTGGTTAATATGCAAATCTAACTTATGCTGTTATGGCAGCATAAGTACATAGGCTTAGCCTCAAGTGCCATTGATATTTAACTTTTTTTTTTATAGCACCAATGAAAATCACAGATGAGTCCTTCTCAAATCACCTAGAGATCTTATATAAATGAAGATCCTGATTAGGTAGATCTGGAATGGGGCTACGATTTGGCATGTCTCACCAGCTCCTCAGTGATACTGATGCTTCCAGTCTAGTGATCACACTTTGGGACATGAAGTTGTAGATCACTGATTATCAACCCTGCTTGTACATAAGAATCAATTAGGGAGATTGTCGAAAATACCAGTGTGTGACACTCAGGCCAACTAAATCACAGTCTCTTGAGGAGGGGCCTGGACATCAGTATTTTTAAAGCATTCAATTGATTCCACTGGACAGCCAGTGTTGAGAATCATAAATTCAGGGATCTTTTAACATGCATCTCCATCCTAGATAATACAAGAGTGACTTACAGGAAATCTGGCCAAAATTATTTTACTCTTATGCTATAGTTAAGCATAACATTATAAACCTAAAGATCTATTTCCAGTAGCTTCTTAACTTCTAAATCACTTACTTGTAACTTCAAAAAAAATAATGGAAGTGGAGGACAAGGGAAACAGAGAAGGAGTAGGAGGAGATGCCAGGGGGAGACAGAGAAAGAGAGAATTTATGCATGCTGTGAAACTGGAGATGAGCCTCATTAAATACAGTTGGACTTGTATTTTGAGACAAAATATTTGTTGAAATATTTCGCTGTTTCCTATTTTCAGACAATTTTCCCCCTTAGGGGGCCAATTAAGTAAAATTTTCTACAGCTATGCTAAATGAAACATTGAGGTTAAAATGTTAAACACATTAAGTCTGGAAATTAAGAATTAAATTACCCTCAAACTTAACACTTCTCATAATAATATGTCAAAGTTTGATTACATTCCCCCAAAGCCTCTGGAATTAAGAACTGAAAGGACTTCCCACAATTTTTCATGCCTTTGAAGATACTATCATCTGTATTGGTGCACTTCTCCTCCCCACCATTTATTAAGAACATTATGGAAATATTAATTCTCATCCTCTCAATAGTGGCCACTATACACCAGACACTGCTCAGCACAGCAACACAGATGTGAACAAAAGATACAGACTTTGCCCTCACAAAACATGCAATATAGAGGAGGATTCGAGAACAACTAATTAGGCAAATGTGCAATAATTGAAGGCTAACACTAAGTGAAAAAAAAAAAAAAAACAAACAAACAAGAATCAGGCACTAAATAACTAGTCAGCTATTTTGGATTTGGTTAGGGAATACTATTGAATACTTTGGGTTGACCAGGGAATACCTCTCTGAGGCGATGAAACGTTCGCTGAGACTGAAGGCTAAGAGGAGCTAAGGTAGGGGAAAATGACAAGAAAAAAGTTCTAAGCGGAGGGAGAAATTAGCATGGCTTATTGGAGAAACAAGGAATTCTAACAGAATTTTTTATTTACCTGTTGTTATTGATTTCTACCTTATTGCACTGTGGTTAGAGAGTATATCCCATATAATCTAATTCTTTGAAATTTATTGAGTTGAGCTTTATCATCCAGTACATAATCAATATTTGTAAATGTTGCTTGGATACATAAAAGAATACATAAAGTGCACTTTGGGAACATAATGTTCTATATACAAGTTCATTAGGTGTGAACTGTCAATCACATTCAAGTGCTCTGTATTCTTAATGATTTTTAGTATACTTGTATTCTGTCAATTCCTGCAATTTAGTACTCTGACTGAATTCATCTATTGCTCCATGTAGTTCTGTCAATTTTGTTTCATATATATTGAGGCTATATGAAATTCCATGGACAGAGGAGCCTGGTGGGTTACAGTTCATGGGGTCCCAAGAATCAGTCAGGATTGAGCAACTAAACCACTACCACCATATTATTAGGTATGTACTAATTTAAATTGCTACATCTTCCCTGTGATTTGCAATGTTATTATTATGAAGTAACTCTGGTAGTAATCTTTGCCTTAGTGTCACATTGTCTGATATTAATCAGGAGAAACTAGCCTTCCTTTCCATGGGCTATCTTTTTTTATTCTTTCACTTTTACCCTTTCTGAATCCTTATGATTTAGATGTGCATCTTTTAAACAGTAGAGAGTTGGATTTCATTAATTCAGTTTCAAAATATCTTTTTAAACTGGACTATTTAGCCCATTTACATTTAGTGCAATTCATTTTTAAATCTACTGTTTTATTTTGTGCTTTTTTCCTCCGCCTATGCTGTTTCTTTTTTGCCCTGTTTTATAAATAATTTTAAATTGATTTTTTTCATTGTATTTTCCCTTTCACTCACTCAGTAACACATTTTAGCATATTTTACTCTCTGCTATACTATAATGTTATTGCCATACTTTAAACATTCTATATATTCTTAAATTTTTAAGACCTTATTAAAATGATGATAATTATTATATTATTTTATCACTATTCATTTAGATTTACTCACTATGTACTTCATTTTTTCAGCTTTTTATATTTCTGAAAGATTTTTACTTCACTCATGAAATCATTCTTATTCAGTTCTAATGAGGTGGATGAAACTGGAACCTATTATACAGAGTGAAGTAAGCCAGAAAGAAAAACACCAATACAGTATATTAACGCATATATACGGAATTTAGAAAGATGGGAACAATAACCCTGTATACGAGACAGCGAAAGAGACACTGATGTATAGAACAGTCTTTTGTACTCTGTGGGAGAGGGAGAGGGTGGGATGATTTGGGAGACTGGCATTGAAAAATGTATAATATCATATATGAAACGAGTCGGCAGTCCAGGTTTGATGAATGATACTGGATGCTTGGGGTTGGAGGGATGAGGGAGGAGGGTTCAGGATGGGGAACACATGTATACCTGTGACGGATGCATGTTGATATATGGCAAAACCAATACAATATTGTAAAGTTAAAAAATAAAATTAAATTAAAAAAAAAGAATAGAATTCCAAGTCAGGAACCCTTTCCTTCTATATATTGAAAATATCATTTCACTCCCTTTTGGTTTCAACTGCTACTATTGCAAAACATTGGACATGGTTTGGAAGGAGAGTAAAATTAGAGGACTGGTTCTACCCAACTTTAAATTTTACTATTAAGCTACAATAACCAAGAGAATGTGATACTTGCCACAAGAATAGACAAATAGATCAACAGAATAGAACAGAGACCCCAGAAAGAGACTCCCCATAAATATAGTCACCTGATCTTTGAAAAAGGAGAAAGGAGCAAAGGCAATAGAATGAATCAAAGACAGTCTCTTTAATGAATGCTGCTGGAACAACTGGATGTGTAAAAAAATAAATCTCAATCTGTTAGAAAAATCAATACAAAACGGATCACAGAGCTAAATGCAAAACGCAAAGCTGTAAAACTCCTATAAAACAACGGAGGAGAAACCCTGATGACCTTGGATATTAGATATAACACCAAAGATTTATGAAAGAAATGATTGACAGCTAGACTCCATTAAAATTTAAAACTTTCACTCTGCAAATGAAAATGTCAAGAGAATTACAAGATAAGCCACAGATTTGGAGAATTTGCCAGATAGACCTTGATAAAGGATTGTTATCCAAAATATACAAAGAACTCATAAATCTCAACAAGAAAACAATCTGATTTAAAAATGGGCCAAAAACCTGAACAGACACTTCATTAAAGAAGATATGTAGATGTCAAATAAATACCTGAGAAGATGCTTCACCATATTTTATTAGGAAAAAGCAGATTAAAACAATGAGATACCACTGCACACTTATTAGAATGGCCCAGATCCAGAACACTGATAATGTGGAGAGGTTGTAGAGCAACAAGAACTCTCATAGACTGGTAACGGGAATGCAAAATGTTATTGGAAGACCATTTAGTAGTTTCTTGTAAAACTAAACAAGCTCTTACCATGGGATCCAGCAACTGCCCTCCTTGATATTTATCCAAAGTAGTTGAAAACTAATGTTCAAAGAAAAACATGCACACAGATGAATGTTGCAGCTCTCTTCAATCAATCAAAATTGGGAGGCAACCAAAGCAAAAACTAAAGTTGTAAAGGTTCAAAGTGCAAAGCAGATATTTTAAATAGTGTTTAATATTAAACATCTCCTAGGGTCAGCCCAGTTTTTAAAAAACATGAGCAAAAACCGAAGTAAATTCTGGAATCTTACTAGGTACTTTCTTAATTAAAGTCAGTTTTTGCTAGCATGCGGCTGACAAATTCAAGAGTAAGCAAAGAAAGACCAGAATTGAAGTCACTCCCAAAAGTCTACTCCCAGAAATTAGTCCAGAATAGTTGCCATTAGACAACTTAAACTTTTAAACTAATTATCCCTACTGATAATATTTTTCAAAGGATATTTGAAAATTACAATTTATATAAAAGTTACAGTTATAGACTAAGCAAAAGCAAACTTATACTTAGCAAACATCAAATTTATACTTAGCAAAATTCAAATTTATACTTAATTTATATAAAAATTACAGCTATAGACTAAGCAAAAGTCAAATTTATAGTTTCCCTCCATAATTCAGAGAATGTGATATGAAGTTAAAAGGAAAGTAGTATAAAGTATAGTACTGCCTACAAATTTATCTATGCAAGCATGTTTTTTATTTAAAGTAAAAAAAATACTTTCCCTAATTTATTTTATGAATGTATGTAATGAAATTACTATCATAATGTAAATTTTATCATATCTATCTACTCATTGACCAGATTTGCTGTTGTGCTTTATTTTTAATGTTGTAATTAATTACCTAAAATTTTAGGATTATTTTTCAGTTATCCAAACATCTCTCAAAATATCTAGAGCTAATAATATTTTTATTTATTCTGTAAAAAGTAAGAAAAATTCTTCATAGCCTGTATGCTACTAAAATTACTTCTTTTCCAACATTTCAGAGTGCAGTTTTTTGAGTATTTTATTTTACTCTAAGTTTCTCATGTGTAGCTGTTTAAACATCCATTTTCCTGACCATGCATAATTGTTCAGAATACAGCAATATTGGTCATTATAATAATTGGGGCAATCAAACAGTGTCAACCAGCATACGTTTAGCTCACAATCAACAGTTCATTGCAATAACTAAACACCTGTTTGTTCTTTTCTTGGCAAAATTATGCCTCTTTAATAGACAGATGGTAATTGTTTGACCACTCCTTCTATATTTCTTTCCAATTTTCATGCAAGACATTTTTTTAGGATACTGTTACTGTTATTTTAATTTCAAATTACCTCTTTTGCTGTAATTGCTTTTCACACATACTTTTCACTACCCTTTAATGATTCTTTATGATAAATACATGAATCCAGCACTAACATATAACTGGCTGCATAACAATTTTGATCTGACTTCATTACTAAATGAGTATTAGCCAACTGAGATTCACTCTTCTATTCTTTTGCTTATACATGAGTTTCCTTTTCATTAATTCCATATTTTCCTTTAATTATTGAAGTAAGTCTTCCTCTCCATTTCTGAATATCCTCCCTCTGTATCCAGTCAAGAGAGAATTTTTAACTCTCTAGGCCCTCATTATCTAATAAAAACCCAGATACAAATGAGGGGGGAAAAGGACAAAAGAATAGGTGCAAAGCAATGTGTGACCAATTGCAAATAACAAGATAAAAACATAGACTAGCTGCTAAGGGACTCAATAATGAAGTCAAAGGAACCAGCTGCTAGTGTTCAAGAAGACCTTACAGCAAACAAAGTTCTGATGTATTAAATATGACTTCCTTTGGGAGGCTTCACTGAATCCCTCAAAGGAGAGAAATTTTCCTCTACTCAGTGGATCCCCAGCACTTTCTACAGAACTCTACATGGCATCCAGCACATTATAGTGTAATTTATCACCCCTCACTGAATTGTAAAGTTATTGAGAAAGACTGTATTATTATGTTCATATCTCAAGTATCTAGCCAAGTACCTGGAACTTAACATTTTGTTCAATGAATCAAACAGTGCTCTCTCTCATCTGTCTCCCACTCATTGACCACAATGACTTTGATAAACTGGCATTTAAAGTCTAAGCTCTTTCAGGCTCAGAGGTCTTAATATTTGCTGTGTTCAACACATACACACACACAGTGCATACTCATCCTTCTGATTCTAATTGGTCCTTTTTTACAAAAGGCCTTCTGAGGTTCTGTATAAATTAAGTCCCAAGATTTGCCTCTCAGAGTGTCATACTTTTCCTATATGCTTCTTACACAATTTGCAATGATGTGTACATATCCTTAATTACAAAAGCAGGAGATGAAAAGTATAAATAAATCTTATGGAGTCACACTAGATAAATAGATAAACAACTAGAACCTACTGTATAGGACAGGAAATTGTATATTATGTATCATGTAACAACCTATAATGAAAAAGGATATATATATACACACACATGTATATTTGTTTTGTGTATATATATATAACTCAATCACTTTTCCATATACCTAAAACATATCCCTCAATTTAAAAAAAAACTCTCAAAACAAAGATAATTTCCTATGGGTTTTTTCCCCAAAAAATTGGATTCAGAGAAGAAAAATGAATATTCTTTATATGTCTAAATGATGTAGAAAATGAAGTTACTTGAACATGTGTAAATATTAAGATGGAACTTGTGTAAATATCAAGATTAGAATTTCCTTAGTCAAAATAGCTTGTAGTGGTCCTGAGGGTTGATTTGTATTGAAAAACTATGTCCCGTAGTTCAAATCCATCTGCCATTCATTTTTTTTTTCCAATATCACCTTTTTATTTTTTATTGATGTATAGTTGATGTACGGAGATGGCAATGGCACCCCACTCCAGTACTCTTGCCTGGAAATCCCATGGACGAAGGAGCCTGGTAGGCTGCAGTCCATGGGGTCGCTAAGAGTCGGACATGACTGAGCGGACATCCCTTTCACTTTTCACTTTCGTGCACTGGAGAAGGAAATGGCAACCCACTCCAGCGTTCTTGCCTGGAGAATCCCAGGGACTGAGGAGCCTGGTGGGCTTCCGTCTGTGGGGTCACACAGAGTCAGACACGACTAAAGTGACTTAGCAGCAGCAGTTGATGTACAGTATTACATATGTTATAGATGTACAATATTGTACAGCCTGGGAGATAAGACTAGCTAGGGAAAACATAAAAAAGAAGAATATTCAATGATGTGAAAATTATATGAAATTCAAATTTCAATGTCAATAAACATGGTTGTTGGAATATAGCCACTGTGGTTCATTTGCATACTGTTTATATGCAGAGATAGAGTTCAGTGGCTGCAAAAGATTACGCGTGACCCTGCAAAAGATTACACGTGACCTGCAAAATAAAAATATTTACTATATGGCCCCTTACAGAAAATAATTTTCCAGTCTCTATTCCACCTAAATTATTATTCTTTGCCAAACATCGTAAGCCAATTGCCCTTGCCAGTGATAAGGTAAATTACGAGATGTAACACAAATCTGGCCAATGAGAAATGAGGAAATATCTGAGAAGACATTTGGGCAAGATTTTCTTGCCCTTAAGAATGCTACAGAGATACAGACCAGCTGATGTTTCCTTTATTCCTCTGGATGCATTTTATCTAAATGTAATGCCTGGAATTGTTATAATTATGTTGCTATCATCTTGAAGACCAAACCAATAAAAAAAAGGAGGGTAGAAAAAAAGAAGCAAAGAGAAGCAGAGGTGAGACTCTGGCACACTGTTCCCTGAGTTGCCCTGTCTGTGAAGCACTTGCCATGTGATACCATACATTTTCTCTTTTATTTTCAGTCAATTTGCATCAGAGTTTTCTGCAACTTGTTCTCAGAGAAATACACAGCTAAACCCCAAACTGTGTGGCATGGTATGGGGCCATGAACAAGTGAAAAAACAAAACTTGCTACAACATTTAGTATAGGAAAAGACATTTATACACTTAACAATGCAAGATAAAAAGCTAAGAAACATGTGCCTAGATGGCATGAAGGATGGCATGAGGTTTAACAAAGGAACAAACAAGAAATGAGAAAAAAATGAGGGAAAAAAGTATGCATGTGAATGTGTCTCTCTGTCTCTCTCTCTTCATTCATATATATATATTATAATGAATATGAACTAAATATTCTTTAGTTTTGGACTTGGTTTCTTCTGTACCACTTACTAGTTGGCACACAAGTAACCCTCTATGCCATAGCATGGATCATTTTTCTGCATGTCTTTGAACTATAGATAGAGGTAGGGTATACTACAACATAGCATTCTAGGGCATATGAATCATGGCAATAGCATATGGACAAAAGATAAAAACTCTGATCCAGGACTGACAAGGACAATCTATGTGGTCACATAGATCATAATAAAAATGATAACAGCAATAATAAGTAACACTTTCAGGAGCATATTATGTACCAGGCAATGTTACAAAGTACTTTATATATATTTAGATAATAGATATGTGTGCATGCACTCTAACTCTATCAATAAGTCCACTTGACTAATTAAAGTCACTCAGATGGTAATTAGCAATGCCAGGATTTGAAACCAGGTGGTCTTGTTCTAGAAAGTGAAAGAAAGTGAAATCGCTCAGTCGTGTCCGACTCTTTGCAACCCCATGGACTGTAGCCTACCAGGCTCCTCCATCCATGGGATTTTCCAGGCAGGAATACTGGAGTGGGGTGCCATTTCCTTCTCCAGGAGACCTTCCTGACCCAGGGATTGAACCTGGGCGTCCTGCACTGTAGGCAGATGCTTTAATGTCTGAGCCACCAGGGAAGTCCCTTGTTCCAGAGTCCAGGCTTTTAAGCAATATGTTACACTGCTCAGTCTCTCACTCTCAATTTTCTCACCTCTAAACTGAGGATTCTTCATCAGAGGAGCAATACACTCTACAAAATGTGGACGAGAAAATTACCAGCACTTTGTGACAGCAGAAGATTAGAAATCACAAAAGTCACCACAGTGTTTTTCCGAAATTTCAAACTTAAGGGCACATGTGTCAATACTGTCATCTTAGAATACAAATAATACCAAGAGTCATACAGACTAGCAGATGATATACAATAAAAGTATCCCTTTATATCTCTTTGCATCTTAAATGTAGTCAACAACAAGAACAAAAAGCCCCCAGATTTTTCACAGTACATACACTTTCATAAATCATTGGTAAGAGAATTATGTATTCTATCCCCTTAATCTCTGTAGATAAGGCATCACTCCTTCTTTTGCATTTCTTCCTGATCCTATGCTTTATAGAAATAATAAAATTAAATCTTATCAAATGAATTCAGCATATTTGATTTTTCCTTTTTTTAATACTTAAAATATGTAGTATTACTAATCATGCCAAGGAACCAAACCTAAATAAATCAGTATTGTTATTATCAGCCTTACTCTACCCATGACAGGAGACAGGTATTAGTCGTTCAGTCATGTCCAGCTGTCTGCAACCCCATGGACAGTAGCCTGAACCAGGCTCCTCCGTCCATGGGATTTTCTAGGCAAGAATACTGGAGTGGGTTGCCATTTCCTTCTCCAGGGAATCTTCCTGACCCGGGGACTGAACCCAGGTCTCCCGCATTGTAGACAGACGCTTTACCGTCTGAGCCACTAGGGAAGTAGATACTATACCTATAATGTGTCTCAAAAAGGGTCATACAGTAGACCAAATACTGGGAAATATTTAGTTTCCATGGCATTATAATTAAACAGAGCATACTTTGCTTATTGAGTAGGATTGTAAACATCCAGGCAGCTTTGGCTTACACAAACCAAATTTTTCAAACTCGGACAGTGTGAAAGCAATGAAAAGGTCTATCCATTTACCAAATTAAAACAGACAGAATTTAAGATCAGCTTTCCAAATTAAGTATCCAAGCAATAAAATCAAATGCCAAAGAGGGAATATTGAAGGCTAGCAAAGAGAGAGGAAGAGACAAAATAAAAGACAATTAAAGTTAATATTACTCCACTTCATAGGATTTGTATTACAGGAAATTTGCACACACATAAATAGTTTAGAGACTATGAGGGGCAAAGTGGTTCTGATGGAAGCAGAGCTCTCAGCATTAAATTAATGTCACTCATGCCATATCAACCTTGCGTGAGAAAATCAGTCCTTAAAACAAAAAGTTGACTCCAAAAGGACTGACTCCATATTTCGTTAACACTGACAAGGTTTTAAAATCAAAGATTGACAGGTACTGAACCTCTTGAAGCTGCCTGTTACTTTAATTCCGTTTTTCCCAACAGGTTTAACTAAAGGCAAACTACAAAAGAAATTTCCCTGAGGATTCAGAAAAGCAGGAGCTACCACAAAGGTGAGAAGATAAATAAAGCATTATCAGTTCTTTAAAAAAAATATTTATTACACATATTCAATATTTTTAAGTGTTATCTCATTTTCCCTCTATATTTCCTGACCCTTTTTCTCAACTATACTGACAAATGGGAAAAAAAGAATATAAATTTTTATCATCATACTACTATTTTTCCTGATTCTATTTTGATATTGTTTGGGTGGCCCACATTAAAAATTACTGCAGCACTGAACATTCCATCCCCTATAGAAGAAACTATTTAGTCACCTCTTCAGAAGATACACCAGGAAAAATTAATGGCGTCTGAGGATTATTGCATGTATTTTGCTGGCACAGTGGTAAAGAATATGCCTGCCAATGCAGGAGACCTAAGAGGTTCAATCCCTGGGTGGGAAAATCCCTTAGAGGAGGGAATGGCAACCCGCTCCAGTATTCTTGCCTGAAAAATTCCACGGAGAGAAGAGCCTGGTGGATTACAGCCCATGGGGTCGCAAAGAGTCAGACATGACTGAGCGACTGAGCACAAACACACATATAAACACACATGCGCGCACGTGCGTTTCCAAGATGCCATTACGCTTAGCTAAGAAAAAAGTGATGCCTCTTAGGAGCAGGAGAGGAGAGGGGAATATCAAGGGTGTTATTAGGACAACTGTGATTGTGGTGGGAAAACAGAAGAGGTGACACCATCATTCAGACTGTAGTTATACGGAAAAAGCAAACTGATGCCAAAGCCAGAAACAGTCACAGTATAAGAGGCACTGTGGTGTCCCCTCTGTCGCGGAGTGAGTATACCCAGCACTGAAACGGTGGAGGAGCTCCTCAAGCAACAAGATTATCACCACAAAAACAGGGGGAAAACCTTATGTGAACCATGAAAGTCAACCTAGGAAGCTAGAAGGAGGAGGAAATGAGAAATTACAGAAGGGATTCCAAGTACATACACCCAGCTCTATGTAGTGTACATTCCAAGAAAAAACCTCTCCTCCACAAGGGGCTGGAACTACAGAGATGTCCTTTTTCCAAGGAAAGAAAGTCACCCAAAGGAGATTAGTCTTTCCTTTTTACATTTTTTCAAAAACAAAATAGAATTAACAAGTGTGCATTGCTAAAGATCAGTTGAAAGGGAGAAGCATGTTTCTTTATGGCCTCTAGAGCAGATGGTGTTCAGAGAAGTCCATAATTGCCTAGCAGAGCTAAACAGATAAGAAGGGGAAGTTTTATTAAAATTTTATGCTAAGACAAATTATTTTGAGACTTTTATGAGGAGACAGATATTTCCTAATACATTAATGCTAGAGGATTCACTTATAGGAAACAAGTTTTAATGAGGTTATAAGCTTTTATGCTTTTATGTGACACTACATAATGCAAGCAAAATCGAGCAACTTGAAAAATCTATTTATTCCATTAATAGTTCTGGATTATCAAGGCTAAACATCACTAATAGAAAATAGAATAATAAGAAACTTACATTACTAGAAAATTCACTGCATTCAGGTGAACATTATCCGTGGAAAAGCCTCCTTCTCAGGTACCATGATAACAGCCAAACAACGTGGCTGACCAAAGCTTTCAGGTAAGACTACTTCTTTCTGTTATGTTTCTATACATCTGGGTTAAACCACACACACCAGAGAGATAAGCCTTGATAACAAGCCATTAAATATTTTAAATGGAAAAAGGAAGATCAACAGGTTAAGAATGCATTTAATCAGATGACTTAATTGGAATTCTACATTTCTAAAAGAGCTATTTTCCAAATCTTTTTACAAAAGTAATAATATTCTGATAATACACTGATAGAGAAACATATCATGAACAGAAAGACCTCATCAAGAAAAACAAAAACTACAGCACAATATTCCTGGTGATCATAATATGAATTAAAATATCACTTTATCCAAACACTAATCCATGTCTATAATAGCCAAAATCTGGATTAAACCAGTGTCTAACACAAAAAGATGAATTGCTGATACATGTAACAACATGGATGAATTCTCAAAACATTAAGGTAAGTGAAAAAATTTAGATACAAAAGACTGCAAATTGACTGTATTTTTATTACCTTCTGAGAAACACATAACACTATGAAGTAAGATTAGATATGAAAGGAAAGATTTGGAAGGGGAGACCTGACTGCAAAGAAGCAGGAGTGGACATTTTAACTTGATGGAAATTGTCCAATTATAGTGATGTAAAATTACTGTAATGGTTGTATGATTATACATAGTTTCAAAACTTTTTAAATGATACAAATTGATACATTTTGTATGTTTTTTCTCTAAAATAAATATATTTTAAGCATGTATCTTAAAAAAAAAAAGTGATCCAATATCAAAATAAAATTAGGACAAGAGTAATTATGAAAACAGAGTGGGAAATATTTGGATTATCCTTAAAATACTACTGACAGGAGGAAAAATAAAAATTAGGACTTGGCAGTAGCCTTTCACTTCTAAAGTTAGAGAACAAAGCTCCCAAAACGACCTCCCACAGCAAATTAAATGACCACAGAATTTTATAAAAAACTCACTGAATGCTTAAGCAAGTTTCTGTGCAGGTCAAAGAGGACGAATCAGAAAACTGAGGTCATTAAAGGATGAGAGGCAGGGAAATAGAAAATAAAATACAATTACAAAGTAACCGAAAAGGGGAGGGAAGGAATAGCAAAGGTATTAATATTGTTTTGGTTTCAGATGAACCATTTTTTTCTTAAATACATTCAAAAGTGAACTTAGATTTCTTTCCATTCACCTGTATTTAATTTTTTATTTTCTGTTTTAGATAGAAAACCTAATGGTCTCAAGGGAGTAGCTCAGATGCAGTAAGCATCTGAGCCTCTGACATAACTATATTTCACATATATTTCATTGAAAACTGAAGCACATTTTATCTTCATTTTTATAATAATCATTAAAATTAACTACTAGCTATACATATATAATTTATATACATATAAATTATATATATATACACACACACTATTGACTACTAGCTATACATATATAATTTTTATATATATATATATATACACACACACTATTGAAAGGTTCAATACCTACATGTATGGCCAAAATTTCATTTTATATTTTCCCCACATTACTTTGAGTAATGTATATATAATTATACATTATAAAAACATCACTACTTCAACTTTTAAGCAAGTCTTCCTTAATTAGCTGAATTTAAGGGCAAAAATACTAAGATCATCAAATTTTACAATATGAGAAGTTGTAATTTTACTATAAAACCACAAAATTGAATTATTCTGAGCTTCAATTAATTATCTAAGCCTGCAATTTGAACATTTTTGAAAAAACATAACACAACCATTTTGCTTTACATATATTTCTATAAAACACTGACTACTATTGTCTGAAGTTATGAGTATAGGAGCTACTGCTGTTAGAAATCAGTACAGAAAAGACCAAGAACTCAGTTTTATCAGCATTATTGACACTCCACACCTAGTTGCTTTCATGTTATAAAATTATTTCATAAACATTATGTAAAATAATCACCCAATATTGATTATTGTAACAGCACCATTTAATAAGGGTTTACTCATCTCACATGCTAGTAAGGTAATGCTCAGAATTCTCCAAGCCAGGCTTCAGCAATATGTGAACCGTGAACTTCCTGATGTTCAGGCTGCTTTTAGAAAAGGCAGAGGAATCAGAGATCAAATTGCCAACATCCGCTGGATCATGGAAAAAGCAAGGGAGTTCCAGAAACACATCTATTTCTGCTTTATTGACTATGCCAAAGCCTTTGACTGTGTAGATCACAATAAACTGTGGAAAATTCTGAAAGAGATAGGAATACCAGACCACCTGACCTGCCTCTTGAGAAATCTGTATGCAGGTCAGGAAGCAACAGTTAGAACTGGACATGGAACAACAGACTGGTTCCAAATCGGGAAAGGAGTATGTCAAGGCTGTATATTGTCACCCTGTTTATTTAACTTATACGCAGAGTACATCATGAGAAACGCTGGACTGGAAGAAACACAAGCTGGAATCAAGACTGCCGGGAGAAATATCAATAACCTCAGATATGCAGATGACAACACCCTTATGGCAGAAGGTGAAGAGGAACTAATGAGCCTCTTGATGAAAATGAAAGAGGAGAGTGAAAAAGTTGGCTTAAAGCTCAACATTCAGAAAACGAAGATCATGGCATCCGGTCCCACCACTTCACGGGAAATAGATAGGGAAACAGTAGAAACAGTGTCAGACTTTATTTTTGGGGGCTCCAAAATCACTGCAGATGGTGACTGCAGCCATGAAATTAAAAGACGCTTACTCCTTGGAAGGCAAGTTATGACCAACCTAAATAGCATATTGAAAAGCAGAGACATTACTTTGCTAACAAAGGTCCATCTAGTCAAGGCTGTGGTTTTTCTTGTGGTTATGTATGGATGTGAGAGTTGGACTGTGAAGAAGGCTGAGCTCCAAAGAATTGATGCTTTTGAACTATAGTGTTGGAGAAGACTCTTGAGAGTCCCTTGGACTGCAAGGAGATCCAACCAGTCCATTCTGAAGGAGATCAGCCCTGGGATTTCTTTGGAAGGAATGATGCTAAAGCTGAAACTCCAGTACTTTGGCCACCTCATGCGAAGAGTTGACTCACTGGAAAAGACTCTGATGCTGGGAGGGATTGGGGGCAGGAGGAGAAGGGGACGACAGAGGATGAGATGGCTGGATGGCATCACTGACTCGATGGATGTGAGTCTGAGTAAACTCCAGGAGTTGGTGATGGACAGGGAGGCCTGGCGTGCTGCGATTCATGGGGTGGCAAAGAGTAGGACACGACTGAGTGACTGAACTGAACTGATTTTGTTCCAGCAATACAGTTGACTTACAGTGTCTCATTTAAGCTCACACAGAAATGAAGGGGAACAAAAAAAAAAAAAAGAAATTAAAGTTACTTTAGGTTCACAATGTTTGTGAGTGATCAAGACTGGCCTCTAACCCAGATCTGACTACACCTGCAGCTAATGACAACCACACTACAGCCTTTGGTTCCCAGCAAATGTGAGGGCATTCTTAGAAGACCACTAAGTCTCCACTCAGAAAGTTCTGGAACATGCTCTGTGATTCAGCCCAGGGCTCTGCTATAACTTAGTTTCCCGCCTACATCTTTAATCCTACCTGGTCCATTTGCCATTCTCTAAATGTATGTGCTCCCAACTTCCTATCTTCAGACTGCATCCTCTTCTCCTGAAAATCATCTCTTCTTGTCTACACAGCACCATAAATCTCAGTCACTTCAACTGTGCCTCAACAGGCTTCAGAATTTTGGTGTCATTGACCCCGCACCCAGTGATATTCAGTCAATTGCCAAGTTCCGCACTGCCAGAGGGGTGCCCCACTCTCTGCCACTAACCAGAATTGAGTCCTTGTTGCTCACCCCTAAATCATTGCACAGGCTGAGAATAACATCCTAGGTCTTTACCTCAGTTTATAAAGTCTGTGTGTTCAGTCGCTCAGTAATGTCCAACTCTTTGCGACCCCATAGTCTGTAACCCGCCAGGCTCCTCTGTGCATTGGATTTTTCAGGCAAGAATACTGGAGGGGGTTGCCATTTCCTCCTCCAGAGGATCTTCCTGACCCACGGATTGAACCCACATCTCCTGTGTCTCCTGCATTGACAGGCTGTTTCCTTGCCAAAGAGCCACCTGGGAAGTCCTTATAAGGTCTAACAAGATCCTGTAAGCCAGGACTCCCATCCCTCCATGCCTCTCAGACTTCCCCACCCAGCCCCAGGCTTTTCAGAGTTCACTGAATAAGTGGGGCCAAGCACACATGCCTAGAGCCTCTGTACATTCCGCCTCCCAAATAACACACGGTTTGCCTCCTTCACTTATTTCAGGTCTCAGCTCAAATGCCACCTCTCAAGGGACCACAGCACCCTGTCCAATCCTGCTCCATATCCTTATCATCATTGTACCTTCAGGGTACCCTGAGTCTCACATCATCATTTAATTTCTGTTTATAGCCTCTCTCCCTCGATAAATAATAAATTCTACTCATGCCAGAAGAAATTTCTGCCTCTGCTAAGTCACTTCAGTCGTGTCCGACTCTGTGCGACCCCATAGACGGCAGCCCACCATGCTCCCCCGTCCCTGGGATTCTCCAGGCAAGAACACTGGAGTGGGTTGCCATTTCCTTCTCCAATGCATGAAAGTGAAAAGTGAAAGTGAAGTTGCTCAGTCGTGTCCAACTCTTAGCGACGCCATGGACTGTAGCCTGCCAGGCTCCTCCGTCCATGGGATTTTCCAGGCAAGAGTACTGGAGTGGGGTGCCATTGCTTCTCCATCTGCCTCTTCTATTCCTTATTCAAAGGTCCCCTGCCCTTCAACCTCTGCCTATAAGTTGAAAGCACTGAGTTAATGAATGAGTTGATGAATGAATTTGAATTTCTACTCTCCCTTCCCTCTTTGACTTTACAATTAACAGTGCTGTCAGTGTGCTTCAAATCAGATCAAAAAAAAAGCATAGAGTTGTGAAATATATGGTATTTTTAGGGCATAGGAAGTAAGGTTGGTAAAATACAGCCAAGAACTTGGCTGTGTGACTTGCATCCATTACTTAACTTTTTAACACTTTGTTTCCTCAGGGAATGACAATAATACTTACTTTATAGGACCATTTCAGGGATTTAATGAGGTAGTGTATATAATAAGTGTATATAAAATGATGGATGCAAGGGCTGTACACAGTAAGCATTCAGTAAATATTAGCTAGTATTTTGATTTGTTTTCTGCCTGTTTTCTATAACAGGTTTAGGGCTTTAAACATCATGTTGAGGAGTTTGCATTTAATAAATAACTAATTAATATACACTCTTAAATTTATTCTAATAAAATATTCTAATCAGTTCAGTTCAGTCGCTCAGCCATGTCCAACTCTTTGTGACCCCATGAACTGCAGCACGCCAGGCCTCCCTGGTCCATAACCAACTCCCAGAGTTCAGTCAAACCCATGGCCATTGAGTTGGTGATGCCATCCAACCGTCTCATCCTCTGTCATCCCCTTCTCCTCCTGCCCTCGATCTTTCCCAGCATCAGGGTCTTTTCCAATGAGTCAGCTCTTCACATCAGGTGGCCAAAGTATTGGAGTTTCAGCTTCAACATCAGTCCTTCCAATGAACACCCAGGACTGATCTCCTTTAGAATGGACTGGTTGGATCTCCTTGCAGTCCAAGGGACTCTCAAGAGTCTTCTCCAACACTACAGTTCAAAAACATCAATTCTTCGGCGCTCAGCTTTCCTTACAGTTCAACTCTCACATCCATATATGACTACTGGAAAAACCATAGCCTTGACTAGATGGAGCTTTGTTGACAAAGTAATATCTCTGCTTTTTAATATGCTATCTAGGTTGGTCATAATTTTCCTTCCAAGTAGTAAGCATCTTTTAATTTCATGGCTGCAGTCACCATCTGCAGTGATTTTGGACCCAAAAAAAAATCAAGTCAGCCACTATTTCCACTGTTTCCCCATCTATTTGCCATGAAGTGATGGGACTGGATGCCACGATCTTAGTTTTCTGAATGTTGAGCTTTAAGCCAACTTTTTCACTCTCCTCTTTCACTTTCAACAAGAGGCTCTTTAGTTCTTCTTCACTTTCTGCCATAAGGGTGGTGTCTTCTGCATATCTGAGGTTATTGAATATTAGAATAAATAAATATTCTAATATTTATTCTAAATTATTCTAATAAATAACCTGCGTTAATGCAGTTGACTTCATCTGGTTTCCAGGTCACATTTCCCTCTGTCAAAATACTATCCATCTGGAGTTACAAACACTAGGTCACTCATTGGAGGAAAAAAGTCTCATTTGTACCTCACACCATGTATAAAGATAACCCCAAATGCATTTGAATTTTAAAGTCATACCGGTAGAAAAATTAACATAATACTTGTTAGAGAAGGCCATTTTAGGAATTCATAAAGAAACAATGAGATATCATAGTCATCCTATGGATCTAACAACAAAAGTTTAAATGATGATACCGAATGTTGGTGGAGGAGTACATTAACATAGCTGGTATGCAGTTTTGTAGTTTGTGGCTAAAAGTATTAAAATGATGAATAGTCTTTGGCCCAGTTTTTACCCTTCCATACATTTATTGTAAGGAAATAATCCTATATTTAACAGTGGGACACAAGAGGCATCTAAGTGGAAATGCTGAAATCATCATTAGCCCTCTTCTTCTTCCACATTCTATATTCAGTCAAAAGCTAAGCATTGTATTATGAAAGCTATTCTTTTTCTTTCATCTTTGTCACCAACTGTCGCTTAAATTCCATTAACTTTTAACTAGACTGCTGCATAAATTTTCTAAGAATAAAATTCAGTCATTACCATAGCCCAATATATGATAAAGATTTTCAGAGCCAACACTATTATTAGAATTAATATGATTAAAAGTATATTGGAAAAAAGACAAATGATCCCTATTTATGAAAGATATGAATGATTACCTAGAAAAAGATAATTCCTGGGAAACTATCTGAACCATTAATTGAGTTATAAAATAAGTAGACCAAAATCAATAGCTTTCCTTTACAGAAATAATAAAGTATAAGATAAAAAAGAAAATATATTCACTTAGCAGAAGAAATAATGTAAAATACTGTGAAAGGCACTGCAAACCCACTGTTTTTCCATCAGGAAAAACACACTGACCACACTATGAGACATCTAATTCAACAAAAAGTCAAATGTCTCCTTTTTTTCTCCCTTTGTGAACCAACTGTGACCACACTGTGAGACAACCTATTCAACAAAAAGTCAAGTGTCTCCTTTTCCCCCCTTTGTGAACCAATCAGGTGAATGCTATTCATTCACTCCTTCTAAATACCAACCTTTATACTGCACTATGATTCTTCTTTTACCTTCTACCCCAAAATTTTCTCACTACCAAACTCACCTGTGGAATTCTATCCCTTTTATAGCTTCATCCTCTGGGCCTTTGGCCCTGAGTTCTGGTTTCCACTGGAGTGGGCTGCCATGCCTTCTTCCCGACTCAGGGATCAAACCCGCTCTTACGTTCCCTGCATTGGCAGGTGGGTTCTTTTTCACTAGTGCCAACTGGGAAGCTTTCCCCACACACACAACAAGAATGTCACCTGCCTAATGGACCTCTCAAGGTCCTCTCAATGTTCTTTCACCATCATGGATACTTCATTGTTAGGAGCTGATTTGAGTCCCCATAAAATTCAGACATTGAAGTTCTAACCTCCAATACTTTTCACAATGTATCTATAGATGGAGATAAGGCCTTTGAAGAGGTGATAAAGATGATTAGCATGGGCCCTAATCCAGCTTGACTTGTGTCCTTATGAAAAGGAAGTTTGGACACACAAGGAGACAACAGGAATGTGCAGGAATAGAGGAGAGGCCATGTTAGAACACAGCAAGGATGTGGTTGTCTAGAAACCAAGGGGATAGGTCTCAAGAGAAATCAAGCTTGCCAACACCTCAAGCTAAGACTTCTAGCCTTCAGAATGCTGAGAGAACGAATTTGTATTGTTTAAGTCACCCAGTGTGTGGTATTTTGTTATGGCAGCCGCAGTAAAATAATATTCATGTACACTATGAAGCACAAATTCCATACCTCAGAGTCAGAAGACACAGTTCCTGTCACTTCTCTATGTGTGTCAGTCACTCAGTCGTGTCTGACTCTTTATGACCCCATGGACTGCAGCACTCCAGGCTTCCTTGTGCATCACCAACTCCCGGAGCTTGCTCAAACATGTCCATCAAGTCGGTGAAGCCATCCAACCATCTCATCCTCTGTGTCCACGTCTCCTCCTGCCTTCAATCTTTCCCATCATCAAAGTCTTTTTCAATGAAACCTACTCCACCTACATGGTCATATTCTGCCCTTGTCTCACTAAAAACTGCTCTATGTCCAAAATCTCTAAATCAAACATTCTGCTTATCCCCCAATTCAAACTCTTTATGCTTTCAAGTTGCTGCTTCAACTGTTCTCACCGCATTTACTCTCCAGCCCTATAAGCACTTCCTCTTCAATATGAAGTCACTTTCTCCTATTGACTAGCCCTCAACTCTCCTTACCTTATTTTCTATCTTAAGTCTTGAGAGTCTCTAGTTTTGATCCATTTTTGGCTAACATCATAAACTTCTTTATGGGGTATTTGTCCAGAAAGCACAACCCCAATCATGGATAAATCAATCTGCTTTCCTCATGCCTACATCTGCGTTGTCAAACTGTTAATGGAAAATCATACAAACTGATGGAAGAAGAGCAGCCTCTAATTAGCAACTTTAACATTCTTAGGTAAGTATCTTTCAACACATCTCTACTCTACCCCTGACTCTGCTGCTTCTTCTCTCTAGTAATTCATAGTGGGTCTCATTTCACAGAGAAAATAAAAGCTGTCAGATAGAGGCCACTCCTTCAGCTTCCTTTCTATCAAATCAATACATTTACCTACATCTGTATCTTCCCACTCTCCTTTCCCTCTTATTCTACACAGGGAGTGTCTCTCCACCCAGCAAAGGCAATAAAAAGTCTTCCAATTGTGTTCTGAACCCTATCCTTTCTGCTCAGTTTATACCATCTATTAATTCCTCCTTCAATTTTCAATCTGCCCCACCCCATTACATGCCAGCAACATTTAAATGTTATCTATTTCTATTCCCTGACATCTTTTTAAAAAATCTCTGGTAATTATTTCACCTTTTCTCCCAGAAAAGACAAATTTGCTCCAAAAAGTATCACCATTTCCCCTCCCATCCACTCCCCATGCATGCATGCATGTGCTCATTTATGTCCAACTCTTTGCTACCCCACTGACTGTAGCCCACCAAGCTCTTCTATCCATGGGATTTTCCCAGCAAGAATACTGGAGTGGGTTTCCATCTCCTCCTCGAAGAGATATTCCCAACCCAAGAATCAAAAAGAAACTGCATCTCCTGTGTCTCCTTCATTGCAGGTGGATTCTTTACCACTGAGCCACTGGGGATGCCCCCCTACTCCTCATAGCCACTTTAATCTAGCTACTTTCTGGTCCATCAAACATGCTCTTGTGATGTCAGTCACTTCCATATTTTGAATATAATGAAAAATGCTGTGTATAATCGTTCCTGTCCTTGCAACACCTTTTGTAATCATGTACTACTCCCTCCCTCCTAAAACAGTCCTCCCTTAGCTTCCCCAGTATGACAATTTTCCATGTAAACCTCTGACAACTGTTTATCAGTCTCTTTTATAGGCTCCTCCACCTCAAGGATTGATCAGAATACTTCAAGGATTGGTCCTTGTCCTCATTTTCTCTCACTATATCCTCTCCCTAAGTAACTGTAACCATCCCTATGGCTTCAATTACCATTTATAGATGGATTACTTCCATATTTGTATCTCTTATTCAGACTTTTCTTCTAAACACAAGTTTATATATCAAACTTTTATATTTCCTCTTAAATCTCCATGGGCATCTCAAACTCAATATGATCAAACTAAGCTCATAATCTCCCCCAAACCTAGTTGTACTCCAGTGCTCTCTAGCTCAGTAAGTAGCATAATCACACCTCTTTGCATCAATCTGAAATATAAAGCTTATTTGAAATACATCTCTCTCCTTCATTCCCTGAAATCCAATCAGCATACACAATCTATTCTACTTCCTATACACTCAAATCCATTTGCTTCTTACCAATTTCGCAGTCATCATCCTACCCCAGACTGCAGCCTTGCTCAGTTGGACTAGTGTTCATGTTTCCTAAAGTCCCCACATCCCCTCCAGTTCCCTTCAGCTTTTCATACTGCTGCAGAGTAATCTATCTACAATGTAATACTTTATCAGATTTTTCTATTTAAAACCCTTCAAATGCTTCCTAGTGCTTTGGAGTTAGGCATCAAGATCTTTCAAAGGACTAGTATGAATAACTCTGTGCCTACAAATTTAAAGACTTAGATGAAATGGACCATATATGGATGGTAGCAGATTTAAATGGATGTATGAATTAAATGGATGTATTTTTTGTCAAAACACAGTGAAATTTGTACTTTAAAAGTGTATATTTTATTGCATTTAAATTGTACCTAAATACAGTACATTTTCTAATGACTAAACAAATAAATATGAAGATCTTTCAGTATCTTTAATATCATCTGAAAGACTGTGTATTATCTAGCCATTGTATCTTTCTCCACCTTTATCACAAAATACTCTACTTACACTGTCACATCATTCAGTATATTTGAGTCACACTGGACAATATATTAACACCATACATCAAATTAGAAGACATTTTCTTTTTAATATAATGAAGACAACATCTTATGCTGGACTGGTGTAGAGAAGCAGGCAGCCATATATTACTGAAGTGTAAATTGGTGAAACCTCTGAGAACAATTCAGCAATCTGGGTCAAAATTCTAAAATCTTATATAATATTTGACCTTTAAATTTTGTTTTTATTAGATAAAACCTGGTATAATAATTATGGCAATATTTTACAATAGTGAAAACCTGCAAACAAATGAACATCATGCTTTGTTTATCTAGTGAAATGTATTTTCTTTTATGGATAGTAAACATCTCTTTTGATACAAAAGATATATTTACCAAGCATTAGTACTGCATATATGCAAACTCATCACTGTTTTTAGCATAATCTAAAGAGACTATCCCATGAACTGTGGTGTCAGAGAAGACTCTTGAGAGTCCCTTGGACTGCAAGGAGATCCAACCAGTCCATTCTAAAGGAGATCAGTCCTGGGTGTTCATTGGAAGGACTGATGCTGAAGCTGAAACTCCAATACTTTGGCCACCTCATGCGAAGAGTTGACTCATTGGAAAAGACTCTGACGCTGGGAGGGATTGGGGGCAGGAGGAGAAGGGGACGACAGAGGGTGAGATGGCTGGAAGGCATCATCAACTCAATGGACATGAGTTTGGGTAAACTCCAGGAGTTGGTGATGGACAGGGAGGTCTGGCATGCTGCAATTCATGGGGTCGCAAAGAGTCGGACAAGACTGAGCAACTGAACTGAACTGAACTGAAAGAGACTATCCCAGTTAAATGTTTTTAGTTTTCTGATATGTTATCTATGATCACTGAATATTCGGGTATTGCTTTGTTCTCAAAGAAGTCAAAATCAAGAAATGGCTTTAACTTGTCCTGAATGAATGTTTACAATATTCATGACAAAGTAAAAAATTTAGAAGAGACAGTTTCTTCTGTTATTTTCAGGATGAATGCTTTTCCGAATGCTATCAACTGTGTCAATTGCTGCCACACATAACCCCTGGTTACTCTGCTTTATTAAAGCCCCAATTTAAAATATAGAAAGAATACACTTGCCACAGAGTAGTAACATGCAATCAATTATTCTTTCTTCAAAAGATGCATGAATATAATAATCTAAACCTACTGTTCTATGTATAGATGAAATAGAGTACGATAAAAATTCTCAGGAAAGGGCCAAACTATGAAACATCTTATTCAATAAATGATGCTAAAGCATTTACTGAGCATCTACTGTGTATTGATACTGTGTCAAGTGATGGACAAGTGAAATAAATGCCAAATGAACCCTGCCTTGTATGAAATAGAATAACAATTCATTCTATATAAACCTGGGTTACAATTTCTTTGGAAGCCTTTCTCTTCACTTGTCACTCACCCACTGTTACTTCTACTTGAGACTGACCTTCTAGGAGTTACCCACTTCTGATCCTTGCATTTCTGGAATAGAATTTCATTAAAGGCACCATATTACATTCCTCTTTTTTTCTATTTGAATCACTATTCCAAAAAGAAAACTTTCATGCCTTTAACATACCATCTGGACTTCCCAGGTGGCTCAGTGGTAAAGAATTCATCTGCCAATGCAGGAGACACAAAAGACGCGAGTTCGATGCCTAGGTTGGGAAGACACCCTGGAGGAGGAAATGGCAACCCACTCCAGTATTCTTGCCTTGAAAATCCCATGGACAGAGGAACCTGGTGGGCTACAGCCCATGGGGTCACTAAGAGTCGGACATGACTGAGCAACTGGGCATGTGCAATATACCATCTAGTGGCCATGTATGGATGTGAGAGTTGGCCCATAAAGAAGACTGAATGCTGAAGAACTGATGTTTTCAAATTGTGGTTCTGGAGAAGATTCTTGAGAGTCCCTTGGAAATCAAGGAGCTCAAACCAGTCAAACCATTTCCTAAAGGAAATCAACCCTGAATATTCATTGGAAGGACTGATGCTGAAGCTCCAATACTTTTGCCACCTGATGCAAAGGGCCAACTCATTGGAAAAGACCCTGATGCTGGGAAAGACCAAGGGCAGGAGGAGAAGAGGGCAACAAAGGATAAGATGGTTGGATGGCATCACTGAATCAATGGACATGAGTTTGAGCAAACTCCAGGAGACAATGAAGGACAGGAAAGCCTGGCATGCTGAAGTCTATGGGGTCTCAAAGAGTTGGACACAACTGAGCAACTGGACAACAACTACATACCATCTGTTACCTCCATCAGGAATTGCCTCAGCCATGGTGGTGGGCCACTAGGTTTACGGAGTTCTTAATACCGTTGAGAATGCATGCAAGCTGTACCAGTGTTGAAAGTTAATGCCAAAGTAAAAATAGAGTCCTTGAATTCAGTGAAGTCCACTATACTTCACATTCCTTCATTCTTGACCACAATTCAAAAGCAACAATCAGATACATCTCTCCTGCTTTCATCCTTATACCTCTTTGGACTTCCTTCCCCTTCAATCATCTTTCCTGGGTATTGAAGACTGTAGAAAAAACTATCATTTTCGGATCCCTGTTTCTATGTTCCCTTCTAAATAACTTTACAGGTCCTCCATCATCACAATTGCCTTGTGACTTGACCTGGCCAACAAAATGCATTGTAGAAGTAACAGTGTTCAACAACATTCAGCTGAGTTCCTAGCGTAGATTTCAAAAGACTTTGCAAGCCTGGATGTAGAAATATGCTAGCATCAGATGAATAACCCTGGACTAACCTGCTGTGTTGAAAGATGTCATGGAAAGAGACTCCCATTATCCCAGCCACAAAATGTGAGGTCATCCTAAACCAAGTTAACCCACCAGCTAACCACAGATACATGAGCAAGCCTGGCCAAGACTAGACTAACCAAATTAAGTAAAAACAAAAAACCCAGGTGCCCAGTCTAGATTTCCAACCTATCAAACTATTGCTTTAAGAAACGGAGTCTGGGGATGTTTTGCTACAAAGCAAAACCCAACTTATCCTCAGGGCTTCCAATCCTCCATGTTAACCATTGTCTATATATCCTTCACAACCTAGCACCTCACAGAATGCTCCCTTCACTTCCCTCCTCTGACTGAAACTTATATTTTCAGTAAGGATAATGTTTCTTCCTATGGAACCATGTCATTTAGATTTTTCATTTTCCAACACCACGTGTGTGCCTGAGATAGTAAGGAAGTGTTACTTCCAAAACATTCATCCTTTGGAGGAATCCATCCTCCTTTTTTTCCATCCCTCTCTATCACTCCTCCTCATTAGTGTCACCTGCCTATGATGGAGTTATCAGAACCTAAAAAACAATCTATTTCTCCACTTTGTCTTGGGAAACTTTGAAAGGTCTTTAGAAAAATCTATTCAATACCTAGAAACTAAGTTTCCTTGCTTCCTGGAATGCAAATTTCATTCCTTCACCAGTTAAACACTCTCACCATAGCCATACCCTTGAACTTGTCAACACCCCAAAATACTTCAGCTTTGAAATTTTGCAAATCTTAAACCATGAAACTGCTCTCAGTGATACATACAAAAAAAAAAAACAAAAACAGCCACAGAATACTTTCTGTGGTATCTGTCAAAGGATTATCACAAAAAATGATATCAGAATCAGATGCAAATATGACTGAGTTCTGAAAACCATTTAGGGACAGGTAATTCTCATGATATGCAGATGTCATCTGGAAGCATGAATGATAGAAAATAAGCCAAAGAAGTTTTTAGAAAGAACAATGATGGTTTTCCCAGATAAAAACTCATGCTAGAACACTACAATAATTAAAATCTGTAGAATCAGTACCATGAGATAGATTAATAGAAAATAAGAGAAATTCTAGAAACAAACTTAAATACATGTAAATATGTAAATATTTATATAATATGGACTTCCTTGGTGGCTCAAACAGTAAATAATCCATCTTTAGTGCAGGAGACCCAGGTTCGATCCCTGGGTTGCCAAGATCGCTGGAGAAGGGAATGGCTACCCACTCCAGTAGCCTTGCCTGGAGAATTCCATGGACAGAGGAGCCTGGTGGGCTAAAGTCCATGGGGTAACAAAGAGTTGGACACAAATGAGTGACTAACAATTTCACTTTATATAATATAAAGTGGAATGTTAAACAGTAAACAAAATAATATTCAACAAATGATTTTGGAATTATTGTTTAACTTGTTTGGGAAAGTTAGTTGGAATTATTACCTCAGATTCACAAAATAAATCCCAGATTGTGTAAACCTGAAGGAGAAGGAGCCACTGGGAGATTATAAAGTAAATATTTTTTATGAATAAAAAGAGGAAAAGGCCTTTTTAGCATGACAAGAAGATTCAATTACATAAAATTCTAAATTTTCTTCACGCTGGAAAACACTGAATAGAAGAAGTAACATTATGAAAATATGTTTGCAACACACATAACATGAGTTTTATTATAAAAAGAGCTGTTTTGAAACAAAAATACAAAGAATTGAATTTTAAAGTGGACAATATAGATAAAAAATTAATTCAAAAAATAAACACAAATTGTCAACAACCATCAACCATAGGAAAAATTTCAACTATTCAGATTGATTCTTAACTCTACTTTTGACTTCTGTCCCAGACTTCAGACTAAAATATAACTGCTTGTCTATATTTCCATTTAAATGGCTAATACATCTGTCAAATCACATCTAAACTAAAGTCTTGATTTTAGCCACCATCCCAAATCCGACTCAATTAGCAATGATCTCATCTTAGCCAATAGCAACTCCATCCTCCTACTTTCTCAATCCAAAAACTTTAGTCATCCTGACCCTTCTAACTCACACCCATATCAAGCCATCAGAAAATCCTATTGGCTCTACCATAAACATATATCACTTCTACTTAATGAAGCTACCATCGTCTCTTCTCTGGATAACTGCAAAAACAGGCAAAATATCATATGTAACTTGCACCCCATTGCCCTTGGGAAAGAAATAACACTCCTTATTCCAGTCCTTCTTACCTCTCCAGTGGCATGTCTGCACGTTAACCACATCAGCCTCCTTTCACAACATCCTATCTCCATACACAGAGCCTTTGCACATTAAATTCTCTCAGCCTGAACATTTCTTCCTTTTTCTCTTTACTGGTATAATGCTATTTATTTATCAGATCTCAATTCAACATAATTTTCTAAAGGATGCCTTCTCTGATCTCCATGCTAGATGAATTTCACTTACTGCAGGTGCTTTATCAACATCTTACTGCTGCAACATTGCACTGCATACTTGATTATAAGATGATTAATGTCTGTCTCCCCAACTTGATTATTAGGTTCACAAGGGCAGAGACAAATCTTATTTTGTTCATCACTCTATCTCCAGTGTCTAGCAGAAACTAATTCGTAGGTGGTACTTAATAACTATTTTTCAAAGGAATGAAAATTAGAAAGAAAGAGATACAGCAGCAAGACATATAATTTCACCTTTATTTCACACAATTTCCATATGCATAGAGCAATCATCCCCATACTACTATTTCTAGGATTATTCCAAGCTCTCTAGCTCCTAAACTCATTCTTGGGCATATGGTAAACTCAGCCAGGAGAGTTAATCCAATTCCATTCCACATTCAGCTGACTGTCTCCTCCCGCTCCAAGCCCTACAGCATTTAAAAATCCTTGTTCGAAGGGACATTAAGAGATGAAATAAATCAGTGAACAAGTACAATGTTCATTTTGTTCTATACTAGACTACCCCCTCCCTCCTTCCCAACCAACAAATCAAAGTGACCTTTCTGAGATTCGGGGCCTGAGAAACACTGGAGGTAGACTATAGGCATAAACACAAATGAGAAATTCTTAGCACTGCTTGCTGTGAGATAAACTCATTTGTGATCAGAAAAGCACACATTTTTATTGGTTTAAGGACATGACACTTACCCACTAAACAGTGTGAAAAGAATGTGTTACCCACTGCTCTTTTATTCTCTTCCTCCAAACATAATAAAGAATTAGCTTCCCAAATCTAACAATAACAATTCCAGGGAGGGGAAAAAGTTCCTCTTTCATGTCTTCTTACAAATGATACTACCATAAACTATGAGGACCTAAAACTGGTCAAAAAGACCTGAATAGGTTGAATAAAAGTTGAGAAAATATGCAAGTCCATGTGCACACACTCAGTTTTACACCATGAAGTATGTTTGTGCAGATTCACTAGCTCCTTTGGCCCACCATCTTTGAAATCACCCCAGGAATTAAGTGACATAGAGCACAATTCTAAGGCATGGATTGATCAGGGAATTTCTGCAAAAGAGAAAAGGGAATTCAAGCTGACGGAAAGTTTTGTTCTCAAGTTTTCTAACACTAGGTTGCTTTTATTAATCTTGTTCTTACAAGACCTAGAATAAAAAGACCAAAGACTTCAGTGTGTGTGTGAGGGGGTGGGGGAGGGCACGAATAGTTGCAAGCTCAATGAAAACAGTTTAACATTAAGAAAGCACAATTCATCTTAGCACACCAACCTGACAAAACTAAAGCTAGATATCTTATAAGATTTAGAAAGCTACTAAAGGCCTAGGAAATCAGACCGGTGTGGATTATTCCACCAAAAATATTTAGTAAAGGACCTCATTTAATCTAAAAAATGCAAAGAAAACTTCAAAAAGAAGAAAAAAAAATTGGGGGACTAAGGATAAAGAATTCTCCATGACCACAGATTTTCAAAAATTCCAGTCAAGATTCCAGGTAGGTCCGGATCTTTTTTTAAACACATGTAAGTTTTAATTCAAAGTACTTCTCCTGTTCTTTGCCAAAATCAAATAAAAATCCCAACCAGAAGACATCTGCTTTTAAGATTTATCTTCCTGAACTACCAGGATCAACAGTTTCTGCCCCACATAGAAGATACTACAAAGCAATGAAAAGTTCTGCTTCCTATAACAGACAAGACACTTCATTTTAGTAATGAGTAATGGATAATTGACATTTGATCTTTCTCTCCTTTTTACTGCATATAGAAATAAGCGTTATATTCTATCTCCTAAGTATTTACATATCATTTTAACACATAACTGCTGTCTCTGGAACACCCTAAGTTTTTCTTACTTCTCTATTCATACTGATTTTCTACTTCCATTAATGAAACATGTCACACACACATGAAGCAATACAGGAGAAACACTGCACGTGCTCAATTGTAGTGCTGCCACTTTACTGGCTATATTGTCTTCAGCAAGTGAAGTAACCTCTCTGACCTTTCCTTTCCTCGTCTGTAAATGGGAAAGCATTATGAGAGACAGCAGGATGATTTATGTTAAATTTTCATGCTCGGAAAATAATAAATGTCAGCTTAAAAAATAAATCCTAAAACATATATTCAGAGACCTTACTACATACTTGTTTTCCAAGACAGAAAAATGAAGCTCCACTGAGAGTCTAAACAACCAGGAAAGCACAACCACTAACTAAATCTTTGCTAATCAAAGAGTGTTCCCCAAAACAGCATCACCCACGAACTGGCTGAAAATGCAAACTCTCAGGCTGCACTCCAGAACAACTGAATCATAATTTTCATTTTAACAAGATCCCTAGGTGATTCATATTCCCATTAAAATTTGAGAAGCACTGAGCTAAGTGATGCGTTCCTGCATATAGCCCTCACAGCTTGATGAATGGAAATTCAGATCTCAGCAAAATTACAAATGTATGTACCATGGATCATTGGGGTCACTTGACAACAGTTAAAATCATAAATATTATATCTGTATATGATCTGTTATGCTGTGGAGACATAAAATTCTCTTTCCTAAGTTGCTGAGTTTGTTGCATAAGTGTTTGTGAGACATGCCTTTACAATTTGAAATAATATTTATAATTGAGCACCACGCTGAAGTCAGCCAGCCCAGAAATGTTTTTATACCAACAATGTAACTAAATTATAAAACAAACAATAAGGCCAAGATCTGAACATCAAATCCTAAAAACCTGGTGTTGCTCCAACTCCAGAGACCATATATCCATTTCCTCAATAAAGGTAACATTCCAGCAACTGCGGTGAAGAGAGTGTAAATAGCAGCTGTTGCGATTTAGAAGCAAAATCTAGGCAAAGGTTCTAGAATATAATGTGGATAGAATATTCTAGTAGCAGGCCATGGGTTTATAGCAACCATTCCAAAGAAGAGAGATTTTACAAGTTTATCATTTCCTGAGTTGAATGCAGCTCTATTCTTACCACCACCAACTCCAGTAACAACTTTTAAAGCAATTTTATATGATTTCATATGTATTTTTAATAGTGAAATAGTTTTGAATTAAGGGCCAGCACTTGTACAAAAAGAAATGTGCCTGAATCGTACTTTATTACAAGCGTCTCTAAACTGAAAAAGAGAATTCCTTACTGACCCTTCCTCACACGGAACTCTAATATCATTGTGTTCTCTAAATCTAATTTTTAATCGATACTAATTTTACACAGTCTGTAAATATGTGCCAGGGAGCACAGGCCACACACAGTATTCAAAGCATCCACTGGAGAGGCTGAGGCAGCTGAGCTGCTGCTTTGTCCTTCCTCTTGGGGTTGGTGGGAATTGTGGCTTTGTTCTCCAATGGGCACTCTGATGTCCACTTACCTCTATTATGCAGCTGGTCTTCCTGACTTACTACATTCAACATAACTGCTTAAATCAACTGGTAAGATGCTTTAAATTGCATATACCTTATTTTTCCCTATTCTGATTTCAAAATGCTGTTTTGTTTGATCTCTTCTCAGAAGAAAATAAGCTCATTTTTAAAACAATTACCTACCAACGCAGCAGATAAGAAGCTGCATTTTCTGCCTAAGATAAGTGTTTTGTCTTCTCTCTTAAATTGTGTCTCATATGAATGATATCCAGATTATGGATCTTTTGCTTTGGCATAAATCTGAAATCCTCTCGCTTGTTTCAAAGCCTTATACTACTAAGAAGGACGAGCTTTCCAATCACCTAAAGAGTCCCATTTTTATTCTCTTAGAGCTGTGCTAGACAGTTTGATTTAATTATTATTATAGACAAATTTGCATAAAGCTTTCTTCTGAAGAGTTTTAGGCCATTTAAGCAATGTCATTAGATGGGCAGAGACATTCTTTTGAGAAAATGTAATGGGGCATGAAAAATAATAAAACCCACAAAATACATTTATTCAAGAACCTTAATAATGAAGAGAAATTACAATTCAGAGTGAAGAACTAGAGGCTGAGTATTCTCTATTATTTTAAAATAGAACATGATTAAATAGGCCCAGTATAATGCCTCAAAATCAGAGGGCTGTACCTGTGTTATGTCTTCTGGAAGACCACTTTCATTTCAGGAAAAATAAATAAATTCAATATATCCTCATGCTATCTACAGAATTTACCAAAGATGTAGAATGGCAATTAATTTTATCAGCTCACCAGACAATGTTGTTTGTGGTAAAACAATAAAGTTCAGGCTTTTATAGACTATCTTTCATGGAGGACTCTCCCATGAATTGATATTACCTTGTCAAGGTTGCTTGGGAAAAAGAAGAATGTCCCCGATGCTCTTTTCAAAGAACTCATGACACTGAGAGAAAAGTGGTGTTTTCAGGTTTCCCTCAGCGCTGCCACCAAGTGCTCCTTACTAGAGGGAAGAACAGGCTGCACCAGCTTTTTGTAACTTAGAGCAAGAAAATAATTGTAGCACAAGAGCTGGCAATATTCAAAAGTGCCACAGTCTCTGACCCAGCAATGCCACACTCAGCAATTTACCATATAGATAAAGGGGCAAAAAAGCACCCCAAGATTATACATGCGTGACATCCCACAGTATTGATTTTCATAAGAAAAACAGCAAAAACAGATTGGAGACAATCAAGATAGACTTTGAGGGGGAAGGCTCATTATGATACATTGTACAGCGGAGTACCATGCAGCCATTTTTAAACATTTGTTGATAAGGAAACATATCCAAGATCAAAGCACAGAAAGCTGTATGACATCACTTACTGTGCATGAAAAGCCTACATGTGCATATGAGTGGACTCATTGAAATCCTCTGATGGACACACAAGGACTACAAGCTCAGCGGTGGGGGGGAAAGGGGGATTTTTACTTTTTATGTTATATCTTTTTAGATGGATTGAATATTAATGTATGAATTATTATTTTAGTTAAGATATTAAAAGTGTTATAGTAGGATTAGGAAGAGAGAATGAGTCACACATCTCAGGACTGTGAAGTAGAGAACACACCAGCAAATTGCTATGACATTGCCATCATCCTGTAATTCTGCCCTGTATTTCCCTGGCATGTCAGCTCCGCTGGCTAACTACTTAACAATAGATTTTTCATTTTTTCTAAAGATCATTAAAATGTATCATGTGGTGTCTCATAAGTCATTAATCTGAAGGCTATATTGTTAATTATTCTTGCTTACTAATATATTCCAGTCCAGTATTTTTTCCACTGATGTGAAATTTATCAGTGTTTAAAATGCCTAAAAGATAGCAGGATACCAAATGCCTGTTTGAAGAGTTTATGAAAAAATATTAGCACAAAATTAATGATGGTGTTCAGGAAGCCTACAGGATTATCTTTATTAAAGAGAGATGAGATCTCTCTTTAATAAAACTTAGCTATTTGTCTTTAGTGAAAGTATTCCCTATCACAAGCTCAATGACCTTAACTAAGTATTACACAAGTGAACTATTTTTTTGCCCATTTTTCACACATACCTATATAATTAAGAAAGGGTATTAATTCTATGATGTATTCAATATTATTTTAAATACTAAATTAAGGTAATTTTGATGAGAAAAGACAATTCAAACCAAGGCCATGCACATGATTTATAGCAACATCATTAGCACTAAGCTCTTTCAACTGTTTGCTGACATACTATTCCTTAATAACTACAGACATTCAGGAAACTATCCAAAAATATTGCATGGGATATGTAAAACAACACATCTTCCTCTTGATTATTATTTCTACCTTTTTCGTTACTGCATAGATCCCCCAAGTCAGCATTAGCATTCTGGTCACATAGCCCCTTGTGGAGAAATATAAAGCCAACTAATTTATAATTGTGTTCATGCATGAGACCCCCCAATGCATACTGCATATTTCCCATGCTTCCAGAATTACTTTAGACACAGCTAAGCTTATTGGTTATGTTTCTCCAAAATTATTTTCTTTTTTAATGTCACCGATATAAATTAGGCTTTTTTTTTTTAAGAACAAAGAGATTCTTGGTGAATTATATACCATTGCTTTTTTTCCCTTCCTTTTTGTATTCACATGTTTAAAAGTCTCTGAGTCAGTTTCATTCCTGTCATTACTTTTTTTTAAAAAACCCAAATTACTTGAGTGATAGTCATTTAATCCCTACTTTGCTACTCTTTTTAAGTGAGAGAGCTAGATCATCCATATTTGCATACTAATGTGAAAATAAAAGAATCAAACCACCCAAGCTAACATCTCCTGCCAAAAAAAAGAAAAAGAAAAATGATCTTCGGGGAAATGTTTGTACTTATTTGTATTTAAAAATCTACTCTTATTTTCTATTATTTAAAATTAAGGAAATTGGTCCATAAATATATGAAAAATTGCTCATCTTCACTAGTTGTCAGGGAAATGCAAATTTGAAGTACAGTACAACATGATGTATCAATATAATATGTCCTAATGCTGCAAGGAGATCCAATCAGTCCATTCTGAAGGAGATCAGTCCTAGGTGTTCTTTGGAAGGAATGATGCTAAAGCTGAAACTCCAGTACTTTGGCCACCTCATGCGAAGAGTTGACTCATTGGAAAAGACTCTGATGCTGGGAGGGATTGGGGGCAGGAGGAGAAGGGGATGACAGAGGACGAGATGGCTGGATGGCATCACTGACTCAATGGACGTGAGTCTGAGTGAACTCCAGGAGTTGGTGATGGACAGGGAGGCCTGGCATGCTGCGATTCATGGGGTCGCAAAGAGTCAGACACAACTGAGTGACTGAACTGAACTGAACTGAATGCTTAAAATTAAAAAGACCAAGAATGTCAAGTGTGGATGAGATTGTGGAGCAAATGGAATGTTTATACATTGTTAATGGAAGGGCAAACTGGAAAGGTCACTTAGGGAAACTGTTTGGCAAAACAATTTTGCTGAAGGGTTAAACAGTTTTGTTGCAGAATGAAACAGCTTTACTATGTGCACAAACAACTCTAAGGTAAATATCCAACAGGCACGCACGACACCAAAAACATGTACATCACATTTACATTTATAGAGTCAAAAACTGGAAACCACCTGACTCACTCTTCAATAACAGATTGGCCTGTGATATATTAACACAAATGGGACATACACAACAAGAAACATGAAAAATCAACATCTACATGCAAAAAAATATGGAAGAATCTTGCAAATGTGAGTTTAAATGAATGCCAAACACCAAAAAATACATAATGCATTGGTTCCAAGTGTCAACCCTGATCAAGATCCACCCAAAATACTGAGGGAGGAATGGTCTTGAAGATAGTAGTAATGTGTGTTAGCACAGAACTTGGGGGAAAAAATATAACCTTACGTTACAAAATAATTGATCTCAGAACAGTCATTTAACCTCCCTAGCTTCATTGTTCGTGTTTTACACTGTCCCTATTTACCTCAACAAAAGCAAAGTGCAGCTCTGAAGATCTCTAGGTCCTGTGCAGTTTTAAGATCTATAACCAAATGAGATAGTTTCACTAGATTGAATAAAAATATAAATTAAAAAAAATAAATGATTCTTTTCATAAAAACAGGAATAATAGCTAACATTGTTCTAAGCACTTTACAATTCATTCAGTCCTTACATCAACCTTGAGATATAACATGAGGAAACTGAGACTGGGAGAGGTAAAGTAACTTGGCCAAAGCTGCACAGCTAATAAGCTAATAAGCAGTGGAGCCAGAACTCAAACCCAGAAAATCTAACTCTATAACCCACATGCTTAACCACTCAAAAGGAATGGTAAGTCCATTTTACCTAAGCTGACAGTGTTTTAAGTTTAAAACTGTACAATGTCTAATCAACACAGAACACTGTATGGATCACAATAAACTGTGGAAAATTCTTCAAGAGATAGAAACACCAGACCATCTGATCTGCCTCCTGAGAAATCTGTATGCAGGTCAAGAAGCAACAATTAGGGACATAGAAAAAAAGACCGGTTCCAAATTGGGAAAGGAGCACGTCAAGGCTGTATATTGGCACCCTGCTTATTTAACTCATATGCAGAGTACATCATGAGAAATGCCAGGTTGGATGAAGCACAAGTTGGAATCAAGATTGCCAGGAGAAATATCAATAACCTCAGATATGCAGATGACACCACGCTTATGGCAGAAAGTGAAGAAGAGCCTCTTGATGAAACTGAAAGAGGAGAGTGAAAAAGTTGGCTTCTAACATTCAAAAAACTAAGAACATGGCATCCAGTCCCATCACTTCATGGAAAATAGATGAGGTAACCATGGAAACAGTAATGGATTTTATTTTCTTGGGCTCCAAAATCACTGCAGATGGTGACTGCAACCATGAAATTAAAAGACGATTGCTCCTTGAAAAAAAAGCTATGACCTACGTAGACAGCATATTAAAAAGCAGAGATATTACTTTATCAACAAAGGTCAGTCTAGTCAAAGTGATGGTTTTTCCAGTACTCATGTATGGATGTGATAGTTGGACTATAGAGAAAGCTGAGCACCAAAGAATTGATGCTTTTGAACTGTGGTGTTGGTGAAGACTCTTGAGAGTCCCTTGGACTGCAAGGAGATCCAACCAGTCCATCCTAAAGGAAATTGGTCCTGAATATTCATGAAGGACTGATGCTGAAGCGGAAGCTAAAATACTTGGGCCACCTGATGTAAAGAACTGGCTCATTGGAAAAGACCCTGATGCTGGGAAAGATTGAAGCTGGGAGGAGAGGGGGACAACAGAGGATGAGATGGTTGGATGGCATCACCGACTCGATGGACATGAGTTTTAGTAAGCTCCGGGGGTTGGTGATGGACAGGGAGGCCTGGTGTGCTGCAGTCCATGTGGTCATAAACAGTTGGACATGATTGAGTGACTGAACTGAACTGATTATGTATTCAAACTCTGATTTTAATCAACCGAAATAATTATTATAATTTATTCATATAAATATGTCCTCTGAGAAAACATCAATTAAAATAACTATGGCTACAAGCGAGCACCAAACAATTTTGATGGTCACATTCACATTTCCTGTATTTGTTGCCTTTCTAGAAATGGAGAGGAAATCTGCCTTCCCTGTTGTAGTTTATTAAAACATAGCCTTTTCTGTAAAAGACATTACAATGTTAGTTCTCATTTGCTTCTGGTTCTCTGTATTCATGAATCACCTTGCTGTGAAGCAGTACTCTGTTCAAACTTGAATCTACAGTTCACTGAAATAAAATAAAATGAATGCACAGAATAGTTTAAATTTTTTTCAAAGTTCAATGATTTTAGTAGCTTTCTATTTCATAGAATTATAATGGATTATTTTCTGATAATTTTTAAATGGGTTGAGATGTTATGTACTTTAATTAGTTTGACTTCATCCTATTTCAGATTTAATGTCACCCAAAATGCTTATCAATATAAACAGCTACATTTACTGAACAAATGTACAGTTACATTTTCTGGGGCTGCCTTGAATTTGTGTCCATCTTACTATTGACTAGTTGAGAGCCTGTGACTGGAATAAACAGTATAGTGGTGGTGGCTGAAATGGGAGAAGATAAATGGACAAAGGCAAACTCTGTTTACATTGTAACTTCACCTAGACTTAGCCAGGACTCTAATGGCCTTTGTATGGTAAGCTACCAATTGATGAAGGTAGATCACTGAGATTAATTAGAGCAGATGCTTTTAACGAGGGAGGTAGGCTGGCAAAGCGCAGCACTTTCAGATAGAATTTCTCTGGAACATCTAACTAGAAGTGTGTTCTTGGACAAGTCATGTAATCCCTCTAATTAGGAAGATGGAGACAATGCCTACTTTATACAGTTGTTATAAAGATCAAATGGGGAGCAAAGTACATGCCTTCCAACGTGAGGAAGAGCTAGGGCTTTGTTATACTTGTGATTATTAACACATTAACGGCTTGGCATTGGTGCAGCCCCGCCTTTGGGTTTCATCCTAACTCCACCATGGTAGCTCAATTATAAGGGCACAAAAGTTAAGCCCCTCCTTCCAACACTTTGCTTACGTAGATTCAAATAAGGATCCGTGACAGGTTTGGTTCTCTCTGACTTCTCTCCCAAAATAACAACCTTCCTACCGTTCAACAGTATTTATATTTGGATAAAAGGCTAGAGCTGAAGTTACAGAGGAAACATACAGAGCAGGCTACAAAACAGGGCTGCCCAGTGTTGCACAAACAACGTTGGTGAAGCAAGGCTGAAAGCATTAAATAAAGAACACCAAAAATGACTGGCCACATGTACTGGTGTTGTTCGTTTCAGTCTTGCCAGACAACATTCAGTGTTAGGTTACATGTTTTTACCTTCCAAAGGCTTTAGAAACAATAAATGATTAACCTCTTTAAACTGTTCTCACTACAGAATATATTTTGTTAATTTTATGTCATTAAAGAGGCTATTATTGACTATGCCAAAGCCTTTGACTGTGTGGATCACAATAAACTGTGAAAAATTCTGAAAGAGATGGGAACACCAGACCACCTGACCTGCCTCTTGAGAAACCTGTGTGCAGGTCAGGAAGCAACAGTTAGAACTGGACATGGAACAACAGACTGGTTCCAAACAGGAAAAGGAGTACGTCAAGGTTGTATATTGTCACCCTGCTTATTTAACTTATATGCAGAGTACATCATGAGAAATGCTGGGCTTGAAGAAGCACAAGCTAGAATCAAGATTGCCAGGAGAAATATCAATAACCTCAGATATGCAGATGACACCACTCTTATGGCAGAAAGTGAAGAGGAACTCAAAAGCCTCTTGATGAAAGTAAAAGAGGAGAGTGAAAAAGTTGGCTTAAAGCTCAACATTCAGAAAACTAAGATCATGGCATCTGGTCCCATCACTTCATGGGAAATAGATGGGGAAACAGTGTCAGACTTAATGTTGGGGGGCTCCAAAATCACTGCAGATGGTGACTGCAGCCATGAAATGAAAAGACGCTTACTTCTTGGAAAGAAAGTTATGACCAACCTAGATAGCATATTCAAAAGCAGAGACATTACTTTGAAAACAAAGGTCCGTCTAGTCAAGGCTATGGTTTTTCCAGTGGTCAGGTATGGATGTGACAGTTGGACTGTGAAGAAAGGTGAGCGCCGAAGAATTGATGCTTTTGAACTGTGGTGTTGGAGAAGACTCTTGAGAGTCCCTTGGACTGTGAGGATATCCAACCAGTCCATCCTAAAGGAGATCAGCCCTGGGTGTTCATTGGAAGGAGTGATGCTGAAGCTGAAACTCCAGTACTTTGGCGAAGAGTTGACTCATTGGAAAAGACTCTGATGCTGGGAGGGGTTGGGGACAGGAGGAGAAGGGGATGACAGAGGATAAGATGGCTGGATGGCATCACCAACTTGATGGACATGAGTTTTGGTGAACTCCGGGAGTTGGTGATGAACAGGGAGGCCTGGTGTGCTGCGATTCATGGTGTCACAAAGAGTCGGACACGACTAAGCAACTGAACTGAACTGAACTAAAAGAGGCTATTGAGCAAAGAGTTTTGAAGACTGAATGAGGGCACTGTGGAAGAGGAAGGCTATGGTTGTGTTTTAAAAAGTAAAACATAGAATTCGTATTCCACTGAAATTAAGTTCTCATAAATTATAACACTGATTCTACTGGGAAAATTAGTATAGGAAAATGATACTGTTCCCCTCGTACATAACAGTAAAACACACACATACAGAACATTGTAGATCCGTCTAACCATTGGCTTCTCCTACTTTTAGCACATGAAGACCTGAACTATGTAAACAAGTCAGCTAATTATTATTAAATTTATTTTGAATATTATTTATCCTTTATAAAATATTTTTTGCAAAACTTTTCAAGAGAACATTTCCTGAAATGTTTTAGTGACTGTTTTTAAATTTATGCATGTGCATATTGCTTAATCCCATTCATATGAAATGCCCCGAATAAGCACAGAAAGTAGATGAGTGGTTGCCAGGGAGTGGCAGAAGAGTGAAGTACAGAATCATTCTTAATGGTTAGAGGGTATCTTCCTGGCACAATGAAAATGTTCTGGAATTAGGTAGTGGTGATGGTTGAACAACCTTATAGACATACTAAAATATACTGGATTGTACACTTTTTTAAAGGATAAATTATATCATGTATAAATTTACTCAATAGGAAGTTATGTATTTCTATTTTTTAAATGAAAAAATTTGTGCATGCGGAGACACAATCCCAAATTATCTCTAATATTTACCATATGACCTAAATACTTATTTCTCTTATGAAAAAACTCTACGGGTATTTACTAAAAATAGCATGCCAGCTCAATATTGGGACACAAATTCTCTATATTCCATGGCACTCATATCACTGAATGTGACCAAAAAGACAGTCACTTAATCCTCATTATTTTTCAGCAGTATGAAATGAAAGACTCAAATTCCAGTGATGCTGTGGTCCTTTCACTGGTCACTCAGGTGCAGCTTTCACTTTTATGTAGGAAATACAACTGATTTCCAATCATTAACACCAAAGTCTGCCAGAAGCACTTTGCATTAATGAATTTTAAAATATTTTACCATTTAATTAAGTCTAACTACATTATTGTGAAGAAGATTTCAAGCATAGTCTGATTTAATAGGCAGCTTACTGTTGGTAACAGAGACAAATGGTAAAACCACAACTAAAATTTACAACTTCTGACTAATTCATCTATCATGATGGTTCATTATTTCAATCAGCCTGTTTCTAATAAAATCAATATCACTTAATGCAAAGCTATCATACTCATAGGTAAAAATATAGAAGTATCAGTGGAAAAGATGAAAGAAAGAAAAGCAAAAACTGACTCCCGCTACTGTCACGTAACCAATATAAAGTCCTATAGAGGACCTTTCTTCTTTCTACCTCCACGCATCTACAAAGAAAACCACAGAATGTTGGTACAAGCTTTTCATTATTAATACAACTTCAAGGAAGAACTCAGATTACCCCTCACCAGGGAAATTAGCTAGTGACATATATATAACCCTTCCTGGTTCATACACTAGGTTAATACACTGGGTGACTAGGTTAATACACTCTCGTGAAATGGATTGGTTCAAAGTAAAGTCTAACAAAATTAAATATAAATAAGCTCCTGGGGGAATTAAATCAGTAAACTACAAAGTGACTTCCTGAATTTTCTGTAATAACTTGTCACTCTCACCAGAAGGAGCACCCTATGTAGGGAAGAGTAAGGTATCGCAACATCAGCAGAGCAAGGTAAGCATAAAGAACCCTAAAAAAGGAGCTCCTTACTCTTCCTCTCTTTCTATCTTGGGTGTACACACATGTGCAAGATTAGATGGCACTTACGTAGCCTTATCTGAGCTTCCCTGATGGCTCAGATACTAAAGAATCCACCTGCAATGTAGGAGACCCAGGTTCGATTCCTAGGTTGGGAAGATCCCAGGGAGAAGGGAATGGCAACCCACTCCAGTATTATTGGCTGGAGAATTTCACAGACAGAGGAGTCTGGCAGGCTACAGTCCATAGGGTCACAGAGAGTCAGACACAACCGACTGACTAACACTAACTCTACATACCCTTATATATTCTACAAATTTTATGACAACCCAGGTTTCACATGATACTATTTCTTGGCTTTTTTAAAAAGGCTAAGTTTTAAATGTTACTTTTAAAAAGGACTTGAGGCAACTGTTAAAGTATAAGTAATATAGATGCAATGTTTTCTCTTACTAAGTAAATTGTATAGAACCCATTTAATGATAGCTATGGATTCAAAGAGCATTTTCAGACATCAGAAGCGAACTGTATACAACAGACGCTGAAAGTCAGACAGCTTCTTTATTCAGTGGCATGAGCACCTTTTTATGGATCAAGGCCATGGCCGTCCCCACTGGACTATTCTATACTACTGTGCACTTCTGTGATTTGGACATACAGCGAGTTTTGTAAAGGTCATTTGTATCACGGATTTTCTTGGTTATCTTGGCTGAGTGTGGACTATTCTTAACCTAGTTGGGAGGTATTTGTATCAAGCACTGTTAATTAGAGAAATATCTTCTACAAAGTTGACTACATATTTTTGCTACTAATGTCACTAAACAGAATAGATTCCTCAAAGAAAAATTTTCTTGCTAGAATACAATATTTTTAAGTGGAAAAGAACTGCCCAACCAAAATAAAGAAGGGATTCTTCCTATTTTCATCATTTCTCAAAGCTATTTAGCTTACCCAGATTAAACCAATGATGGGTGGATATTTATTAATACAAACTTTAGTTTTGCCAAGAAAATATTCACCATAAAAGTTATGCTCACATTTGCATTCCTTACAGCACTTGCCATCCACGTATGCGGGAGCCGACTTGAGGGGGCAGTCAGGATTTGGGCAAATCAGAGTTTCACACTGGATGGTTCCATTCTGAGAAGAAAACAGTATTTTAAAGAATTTCCAAGTTGTAGTTTGGTAGTTTTCAAGTATTTTTAAGTTGTTTCTTAAATTTCAAATTCTTCACGTAAAATGTCATAAATATCACTATTCTCTTTGGTAAAACCATAATTTAACAGTAAAATTACAGTAAAATCCATATACAGAGACCCACAGTAACACAAGTTGGGTCATAACACAGGTGGTGGTTGACCCCATCTTCTGCTCAGCAACTAAGCTAGAGGTCTCACCTCCTATTGTGAAGTGAGTGAGGACAGGGGTGGAAGGAAGGGTACCACTGGCAGGGAAACAGCAGGCTGAGAGCCAGCCTGGGGTACTTATGTCTCCCCAGATGACTCACAAAATTAGCATCAACAAACAAAATTTCTGGAATAGCAGCTGCCATGCTGGAGACCCAGTTTCAGGATGCAAAAATCCCCCCAGGGATATTTGAGCTCAAACAGACCACCACCATGAATGGACGCTGACAATTATCATAAGAGGTACCAACCTAAAGGGTACCTCAGTGAATTTGATTCCTGAAGGTCACCCAGAACTCCCAGGTAGTTTAGTTGCTTTTCTAGTCTTTTCAAAAAACTATGACTTCACCACATTACTACTCAATTTGATTTGGGTCACCCATTTAACAAGTTGAAAAGGTTTTATTGTATTTGTGAAATGTAATTTTGGTAGGAATATGTTTCTAAATAGAAATCGGACAAAGCCTGCACACACACGCACATGGACCGTTATTTCACCATTAACTTTGACCGTCTTAACATCATGATGTTCCACGTTCGAGTAAACTAGATGAACTTGGGAAAAAATGTTGACTTCTGACTTCTTTATAGCCAACCAGTTTTCACAAATAATTCAGGTGGAGTTTAAAGTTCAAAACCAAACTCATTTTGAACTTTTCTTTGAAAATAAACTTATATGTTTGAAATAATAATACACCAACCATTCTACCTTCTACCTTGGGACTTCCCTGGTGGCTCAGACGGTAAAGCGTCTGCCTACAATGCGGGAGACCCAGGTTTGATCCCTGGGTCAGGAAGATCCTCTGGAGAAGGATGGCAATGCACTCCAGTACTCTTGCCTGGAAAGTCCCATGGATGGACGAGCCTGGTAGGCTATAGTCCATGGGGTCGCAAAGAGTCGGACATGACTGAGTGACTAAACTTTCTAACCATTCTACCTAATTAGTGAACAATTAGAGAAATCATATTTATTTAAACTCTACAGTTTATGCTCCACTGTATTGGTAAATTTTTAAAGCTAAATAACTTTATTATTTATTTATACAGCCAAATCTGGTCACAGTATTTCCTGCTGCATTTCATTTAGCTTTATCAAAATGTGTTAATAAAAACATGAGGGGGAAATCCCTGGTAAAGTTAAGCATAACAGGATAGAATCCTCTGGGAATCCTTTTACTGACCCAATTTAAATCATTACCTTCACATGTGGACAATAAACTTAAAACTTTATAGCATTCTTAAAACACAATAATCTTTATAAGCTAGGAAGTGTCTTTAATAATGCAATACACGGTTCTTCAGATTTGACTGGGTTTGCTGGCACTTCAGTGTTGTGTTTTGAAGAAATGGGTCTTGAAATTTTCATGATGACATTGGTTTAATACATTTTTAAAGAGTAGGGGCATCTGAGTTCTATTAGTCTGAACTCCGGCAGAAGCCATACCAGGCATGTGCAGTTCTTGCAGCCGTCTGTCCATGACTCGAATTCTCGGTAGGTGGTTCCCTTCATGGTGCAAGTCCTCTCACAGTAGCACTGGTCCAGTCTATTCATTCGCTGCTCGGCTCGAGACAGCTGCAGTACAAAGGAAGAGGTTTGTATTGTTCAGCATTCCAGCGACACAGAAAGGCAAAACACTCCAACAGGCATCTGACTGCTTTTTAGGTGAATAGCAGTAATGATGGCTATGCTCATCATCTATTACAGATATACTTAAGGCTTTAATTTGTTTTTTCATATTTGTTTCCATTATGGTTTATGACAAGATATTGAATATAGTTCCCTGCGCCATACAGTAGGACCTTATTGTTTATCCATTCTGTATATTATATAATAGTTTGCATCTGCTAATCCCAAATTCCCAATCCATGCCTCCCTCACCCACCTCTGCCTTGGCAACCACAAGTCTGTTCTCAATTTCTGTGAGTCTTTTTCTGTTTCATACATAAGTTCATTTCTGTCATATTTTAGGTTCCACATATAAGTGAAATCATATGGTATTTGTCTTTCTCTTTCTGATTTACTCTGCTTAGTATGATAATCTCTAGGTTCACCCATGCTGTTGCAAATGACTTAAGCCTTTAATTTAAAAGAAAGGATTTTTCTCCTCTTCTGGTAGTAAATTTGCCTCCTGCCTTTGTGAGTGTGGCAGGGGGGTAGGGGTGGGGGTTCCCTTGTGGCTCAACTGGTAAAGAATCCTCCTGCAATGCGGGAGACCTGGGTTCAATCCCTGGGTTGGGAAGATCCCCTGGAGAAGGGAAAGGGAGCCCACTGCAGTATTCTGCCCTGGACTGTAGAGTCCATGGGGTCGCAAAGAGTTGAATACAACTGAGTGACTTTCACTTCACTTTGTGTGTGGGGGGAAGCAGAGAAAAGTATGCTGTATGATTTATGATAAAACAGAAAAGAAGTCTAAGTCAAAATCGCATCATACACAATACAGAGAAACATTTTCCATTTTTAAAAATGTTTAATTTCATGGCTATGTTTGCTCAAGTGCAAACATAAATTTTAGACATTACATTTGTCAGAAACAAATCATCCATATGCAACATAACTTTTAGGTCATCGGTATCTGCTATGCAACATGACAACAGCCTGGTGAAACTACAGGTAAATTTGACACATGGTTAAGACAGCCAATGATCCTACAATGGTAACACAATGGTAGAAAGCTTTTGTGTGACCATTTCCCCGACATAATTCTAGGGTCCATATTCTTTACAATATCCTCTTGTCTCCTTCCTTGCAAAAAAAAACCTAAATAATAATAAAAACTAAATTAAACAATAAATCCTATTGTAGTAAGCAGTGTAAAAACCAAGTAATCTGCCTCATTCTTGATTTACTGAGTCATTTGTTATACAGATGGCTTGGGTTTGAATATTTATAAGCCCCTTCCTTGAGCAAGGATTTTGATTCAGTTCAAGTACACAGTAGGGGATAAGAAAAATCTCAAAGGTGAACAACTGTGGTTATAAAAGAAACTGTAGGAAACCTCAAGGATTTCTGAGCTACACTCCCCCACACTCTATTTCTAAGGAGCTTTTACCTTGGCTGATGTTTTGGCTAAAATGTCCTGCAGTTCCATGATTTTCTGCACGAGTCCGTGAAAGTCATTGCATGTTGGACAGGCTAGAATCACAAACACCGCATCAGTCAAGTTATATTTATAAGGAGTTCAATCTGGTTAAGTCTATGCTGACAACTAATACATGAGAACTCCAATTGCAAACTGACATTTTGGACAAAATTAAGCAAGAAGCACACTTTTCATTACATAGTGAGAGAACTAATGGACTTACTGCGATTAAGATCTGGGCACTGAGCAATAAATCCTTGGGGCATGACAAGTAATTGCACATCTTGCATTATACCCTGCGTGTGAAAAATTTTTAAAAAGATGTATTACTTTCATCTACCCAAATTATGTTCAATAGTCAAGTTCATGAAGGGAAACATTATAGGATAGACTCACCCAAGTCCCTGAAAAAAATATTTTGAATACATGGCTTTGACTTCAAACCAAAGGGAAAGAAAAACATCAGGCAAAATAGATGATTGCCCATGTACTTTCTTATTGATAATATTTTTAAACCCTTAAGATTAAATGTCAAGATATAATTAAGAGGCAATAGTCATTTATTTGGGGAAGCTATTTTTAGTTAGCCTGAAGAAATACTTGAAAATGACCTTTAAAAATCAACCTGAAAATCACTTCAGGTTTCAGCAACAGTAAAACTGAAAGCAATTTTAAGTTAACTACAATCATCAAGAAGAAAAGAGAACAACTAAGTCATAAGAACAATGCTTATTTGAGTATTTCTCATTTCTCAGTTAGATCTTTTAAAGTGAATTCTTCAATTTAAAAAGGATAAGACATTTATTAAACAGCTACAGCAAGACTGAGTAATGAGTCTTTGGGAATACAGAAAGGTTAGCATGAAATTTTTTAAAATGCCAACTTGAAATGACATATTTTACACAGAAGTTCACATCACATGTTTATATGTGAAATTTACATTCATCCTTCCTCATGAAGATATAATTAGCTTCCAGTTCACAAGACTCAAAGCAATAGCCAAAAGGTAGAGACCTCCATTTTCTTCCTTCATCATCTTTATATATTTTAATTAATATTTCACTTTCTCCCTTTGAAAAATGCAAACAGAATGTTTAAAGACAGAGGTGACCAAGACCAGAGTACCAATATGTTATTAAGACAATTTTGATGTACCTACAAAGATTTACCAGTCAAATCCTGGCCTATATATCTTCTACATATTTAATCAGATTAATAGCGTGGTACAAAAAGAATGTCAGTATTTAAGTATACTGCATGGCAATTGCTGTATCTGTTGTTTGTTTGGGGTTTGGATTAGAGAAGCAACCTGTACATAACAATCTCCTATCATCTGAAAGCATCAAAATGAAAGCAAGGCTTCCATGTACAGTTCTATGGTTGGTGCAATGCCCAACTCTAGAGAAGTACACATAACTGATGTGTGAGAAGGTTTCTGAGGCCACATTGGGCTCCAGGGGAAAGACTGCCATGATTAAACAGAAGAGAAACTTGATACCTGGAGCACAAATTTGCTATCCTTTATATGTGGAAAAAGTGGAGAAGGAAATGGCAACCGACTCCAGTATTCTTGCCTGGAGAATCCCTTGGACAGAGGAGGCTGGTGGGCCACACACAGTCCAGAGGGTTGCAAAGAGTCGGACATGACTGAGTGACCTAGCACACCACGTGGGAAGAGCACTGATTTTTCAAGATTTGCAAACACAGGATCAAATCCCCATGACTGACTTTGGACAAGTTACTTAACCTCTCTGAACAGGTTTATGCATGTGTAAAAGAGATTTTTTTTAAAAGGCCCTGCAACAAGACTAAAGTTCAATGAAATAACATAGTCAAAGCACCTGGTTACCAGATAACAGTCTAATTAAGTTTTAAAAACACATTTAAAAAAATTATTTATTTACTTTGCTGCTTCAGGTCTTGGTTGCTTCATATGGGCTTCTCTCTAGTTGGGGTGCTCGGGCTTAGTTGCCCTACAGAGCATGGGATCTCAGTTCCATGACCAGGGATGGAACCCTATGCCCCCTGCACTGGAAGATGGGTTCTTAACACTGGACTACCATAGAAGTCAGGAAAGGTCAAAAGGAGACACCACAGGTCCCACCTCCTCACTGGAATCCACCTTGGTTGAGTAACGCATGTGCCACCAGGAAAGACCCTGAGTCAGAATGATTGGCCAGAGACAACCAAGAAACTAATCCCTTCACCATAAAACCCAAAACTGTGAGCCATGTGGCACAGCACTTCTCCTGGATTCCCTTATGCTCATGCTCTCTGCTAGGGCACCTCTTCTCAGTAAAGTCTCTTGTGTTGTCAGCAAAAAAAAAAAAAATATATATATATATATATATATATATATTCTTTAATAAAGTAAATAAAACACCTTTCAAGGTTTACAAATCTTTCTTAGAACACAACTTTCAAGCTACTTGTACCTTCTCTAACTAGAAATCCATAAGTTAAACACATCACTTATCACCTTCTAAAAATTAACTTTTGCATGATAGGTAGTGTCAGAATCACTGGAGGAAAATGAGCTATGAGCTGGTAGTCAAGCAATTTTCTGGACCTTATTTCCTCATCCTTAAAATACAGAGTTAAATGGGATGTCCATTAGATCCTGTGATGCAATTCTACGGAGTATATCTCTAAATAGACAACAAGAAAAAGATATCAATTATAACTGCTTTCTAGCCTTGATAGATTTGTGCATATATTATTATATGTATTCCTTTCTCATTTTCAGAAGTATAAGGAGATTATGAATAATGAATATTGAAAAGTTTTAAACCTCTATTATTAACACCCTTATGAAAGCATCATCAAAGGTTATATTTCAAAAGTGGAGAGTTTATTTGTATATTAACATTTTAGATTTTTATTATTTTGAATGCCTAATTTCAAGAATACGTTAACTGCCCTGATTGAGCCTTGAGAGACTAATCATCTCTGTCATATCTAAAGCTCAAATTCATTAAGAAAAAAAAAATAAAAGAGAATAGAGTTGACCAGCTAAATAAAACATCAGTGTTAAAAAAATAAAACAGAAATAGACACCAGTAGGAAAAACACTACATAAATCTATTTATTTTGCTTACACCATAAAAAGCAAAACTCATTAGAAGCTCATTAGAAAGCATTTGTATTTACATTTTATATTAGTCAAAATATACCTTAAAATATCCATGTGCATTATTTCTCTGTCCCAGCCAAAATGAAGTGCCCAGGGGCAAGTCTGTGGAAGGCTTTTCCACAACTCTTTCATATATTCTACAATAAAAAAAACATCAGATAAGTGATATGTATTAACCATTACTTCTTAGACTCTTCCGTTTCCTGAACTGAGAACACTTCACTTACTTATTACAGTCGATATGTAAAATCAAGTGGGAGGCACTGATGGCTAAGGAGAGCTTGTGCCACTTATCATCAGCCAAAATGTAAGGAAACACTTCTGTGTGAGGGTGGTGGCTGCCGGAGCGGTAGTGAAGTCTGACTTCATTCCGATGGCCACTGCTTTCCAGTTCCAGGTACCTGCAGAGAAGAATTACATGGGGCCCACTGAAAACAAAGTTCAAAAAAGATGGACATGACTACTGTCTCCAGAAAGATGGGATAGACATACTTTTCCTATTCCTCCCAGTAAGTACAACTAAACAGTATATCATAAAACACGCAATAAGAAGAATCTGAGAGATGGAAAAAAAAACATTAGGGAACTCAGGGCCCAAGTAACAAAAGAGTGGTCAGTGTACTGGGTATTCTTTTTGCCTCATATATCTCAGTCTTGGAACTGAAGAAATCAGTAACTTGAAAATAGCAATGGATGTGGACAAAACAATTCCTCCCAAAAGCCTACTTGTGTTAGCTAAAATACCAAAAAAAGGAGAAGCCCGTAAAGAGAAACATTTTTAGAGAACAACCACTCTATTCCAGCCAAGCATCACAGGAAAAGCTATGACTCTATCCCTAAACATGTCAGCAAAGGCTAAGTGATAGATTTCCAGTCTTTTGAGGTAGGAATCATGTGAGCAACACCTCTGCCAGAGTGGTGTCAGCAAAAGCCAAGGAGAGAGAGCCAAGAATTTAAACCCTATCAGCCAAGGTTAATGAGATGAACCATGGCATCAGTGGAGACCATGTTCCATCCCTAGTAACAAAGCATACTGCCCTCTCAGAGGAGGCCTAGTGGGAGTCAGAATTTTCATCATCACCCAGCAGTAATGATAGCATCCTTACCACTGTGTCTGGTAGAGACCCTGGGGAGAGGTGGAGATTCCACTTTCCCATCCAGAAATAATAAAAGTACTGCCTCAACTGTCAACTGAAGGCAAGTAGGGAATCTGGATTTCTAATTCCACCTGGAAGTAACAAGATGACACCCACTCAGCCTCTGCCAGAGCAGTGTCAGAGAAAACCTGATAAAATATGGAGCTTAAATGAGATCCAAGTCTCAGAACATTATACAAAAATAACCAGGTTTCAATCCAAGTTTGGAAATATGATACAGAAATATCCAGGCTTCAATCAAAAATCAATGTCATACCAAGATTCAGAAAGATCTCAAATATAATGAAAAAAGACAATCAATAGATATCAACACCACAAGATAATAGAGATGTTAAAATAATTGACAAATATTTTAAATAAGCATTGATAAAAAAAAGAGCAACTACAAACATTTCAATACACTTGCAACAAATGAAAAAAGAAGAGGAAGAAGCCTCAGCAAAGAAATAGAAGCACCAAATAAAGAAGAACCAAGAAAATTTTAAAACTGAAAAAATACAATAACTGAAATAAAAAGCTCAAGAGATGGGCTAAACAGCAAAAATGGAGGGGATCAAAAAAGAATCAGGTAATTAGAAGATAGAACAAAAATTATCCAATCTGAACAGTAGAGAGAAAATAGACTAAAAAGAAAAGATCAGTCTCAGAGACCTGGGAGACTAAAACAAAAGCTCTAACATTTTTATAATTGGAGTTCATGGAAGAGGAGAAAGAAGGTGAAATTGAAAAGTACTTAAAGAAATGATGGCTGAAAACTCTCCACATTTGGTAAGAGATATAAACTCACCGATTCAAGAACCTGTGCAAACCCCAAACAGATAAACTCAAAGAAATACTGATCGTAACTAAACTTCTGAAAACTAAACATAAAGAAAATAACATCGAAAGTAGTGAGAAAAAAAATTGACAATTATGTCTAGAAAAAAAAATTAGAATGGTCATGAATTCCCTAAAATAAACAATGAAAGCCAGAAGGAAGTGGCAAAGTATTATTCATGTGAAGAAAGAAAAAACTATTAGCCTAGAATTATATACCCAACAAAATTATCTTTCAGAAATAAAAAGAAATCAAGGCATTCTCAAATTAAGAACAGGATAACTGAATCAACTTTTAAACATATGCATGTTATGTTTAAAGTGCCTAATGGACATTCAAGAGGACATGCAGGGAGGACAGCTAGATCCACAAGTCTGAGATGAAGACAGGTTCATATGGAGACAGGAATTGGGAGTCATAGACATATAAACTATATTGAAAGCCATGAAGGCACTGGGATTACCTAGGGAATTATAACAGGTGAATGAGGAGAAGGGGACGACAGAGGATGAGAAGGCTGGATGGCATCAGTCGGTGGATGTCGGTGGATGGACATGAGTATGAGTAAACTCCGGGAGTTGGTGATGGACAGGGAGGCCTGGCATGCTGCGGTTCATGGGGTCACAAAGAGTCGGACACGACTGAGCGACTGAACTGTACTGAACTGAATGACACATTAACATTTTGAGGAAGAACTAGCAAAGGAAACCAAAGGCTGGTGAGAGTAGAGAAGAAAAAAAGTGAGAGCCTGTCACTAAAAACCCGATAAAATACCAACTATCCATTGGTTGCAAAGAGTCGGACATGACTGGATGACTGAGCAACCACAACATACACTCATAGGGGAATCCATCCATATTCTGGAACATTATACCACCCTCTGAAAGAACAAAATTCTGACATGAACAAGGCCATAGTTAATTATTAATTATATTAATAAAAGCTCTATAGGATCTCATTTAGCTTGACAAAACTGTGTGTATATGGAGGGAAAAAAAAATCAAGGAAGATATATGCCAAAATGTTAACAGTAGTTACCTCAGGGGAGTACAATTGGGGGGAAAGGATGTGAAGAATCTCTCAAATATTTTTATAACCCTGAAGTTTCTCCTTCTTCTGTAATGTAATACTTGCTTACACACATATATAGTAAAATTCTATGTTAAGATAAAAAATTAAGTATTCAAGTATATAAAATATGTGTAGAAATTATTAAAGATAAATAAAACACCAACTTGTTTGGTTTTTGATACAGAAGAAACCAGAGTCCTTTCTATCTTGTTATTTGGAAACAAGTATTCATTATTTAATCAACTCGACTGGTGAATTCTATAATGATAGATAGGTGTTTGCAGTTTAAAAGAAAATAACATCAGCAAACACATGGCCCTGTTGTTATATACCTTCTGTTCTTTTACACATAGAGGCAAGAACTCTACCACTGCTGTTGGTCTGGTCTCCTCCTCTAGAAACTACTGGCACCTGTATTGAATTCCTAAACTTGAGACACTAAAATTATCCTTAATAGCAGAGGCTGACACTATGCTCCACAAACAAGAACAACCCTTAAGAAATTAAATATTTTACCAAAACTTACATTTTTATCTGCATCATACACTCAAGGTTTTAATGAAATAGATATGTAATACACACAAAAAAATATAGTGAAGATAAAAATATATGAAAAATGATATGAAACAGATGTGTGTCTGGCATGTGGTGAGTATTTAATAAATATTATTGATTTGCAAAACTGCACCTATCCTCCATTCGGCAGCATCTAAGTGGGAAGCCCTACTCCCAACTCCCACCACCTCAGCAGATCAGTGTGGTTAAACACGCAAATCCTAAAGCCTGACCTCCAGTTCACATCCTGGTAGCCCTCCTGGCAACAGTAAGCTATTCCATCTCTCTGTGCCTCATCTAGTTACTCAGCTAGAAAACAAGGATACTAACTGCACTTGTCTCAAAGGATTTCCATGAGGACTGGGATGAGTCAGTTTAAGAAATCACTCAGAACACTACTCAGCACACACAAAACACATTGGTTATGTTTTTCATTTCAAAAAGTAATTAGCCTCCAATTAAATCAATTTAAAAAAAAAGTAAAGGTCAAATCCTCCCTCTTCCTCCTTGTGGTACAGCCAGGGACAGTCCTATGACACATCCTAGCAATCTGACACTCTTCCTTGGGAGTGGGAGTCTGGATGAAGCACAGCGAGGAAGAGAGGGAGGAGAGACTCCTGCACTGCAGTGGGACACAGCATCCCAGTCGCTACATTAAGGTCACTGCACCTTGCTTCCTGTTTGCTGGCCTGCCAGGGCACCTTTGCTTATTGCCTGCTCCAAATTCTGGCACCTCAGCTTCCCATCAGTTCTGTAAACTGCCCTCCCTACCCGCCACCTCCAAACTCACCTTACAAGCAAGAACTTCTACTAGTACATTATAACTGTGGCATGGGGAAAATACATAATTGGAATAAAATGTATTAACATTTTTAATAGCAACTGAGTGCTAGAATTATGTATGATATTTAACTTTCTTTGTATTGTGCTTTATTTTCCCTCTTACATTTAATGAGCATTTACTGCCTTACATTAAAATCACATTTTAAATTCTAAGAAGATAATTTGTCACATTTCAACATACCATGTCTCCCTGATTTGTCATTCATAATTTGGAGAGGTAACTAAAATCAGAAATAAAGTTCACCCTTTATAATAATTTATGCCCTTGTTAATCAAATATCCTTTGCAATGGCAGAAATATAAACTAAGATTAGGCTATGGAGAAATAGGCAACAGTGGCAGGACATCATTCATTTTAAGAATCTCCTTCATAACTCAAGATCAAAGGATAAAAATAAGGTCATGTCTCAACTGACAAAGAGGTTACACACAACATGAAATGAGAATTTTTTTGCCGCCTTAAATTAACACCTAAATAGAAAAATGATCAGATCATCTCAATACATTAAGCTACAACTCAGTTATAAATTAGTTACCTGAAGAAAAGCCACAAGCACTTCTAGTGTCAACTATATTATTAGTGTGGTTCATGAATGGTACAATTGCAAAGGACTGATGTGCACAGGATTTGGAACTGAAAACCCAGATCCACCTCTCACTACTACCCATGACCTGACCACTCACCACCTCAGTTCCCTCATCTGTAAAATTCAGTGGCATAATCCATATCAAGTGTGGCGTCAAAAACAAAGAACTCAATAAATGATAACTATTTTTATTTTCTATCAATAGTCCCAATTAGGCATCATTTATAAAGTCTAGCCTTTTATAACCAATTCTGTAAATAGCAAGCAATTTGAATATATTTTAAAAATATTTTTATTGGGACAAAATTCTCTAACATAAAATTCAGCTTGAAAGCATACAATTTTTAGTTGAAAAAAATGCAGAAATCACAAGGTATATGTTGCAGATAAAAAACAGAAGATGAATCCACTCTCGTAGAAACTGAGTTGACAGTACTGGTATTATGGGGGTCTCTAAGGACTTCCCCGGTGGCTCAGTGGTAAAGAATCTGCCTGCAAAGCAGGAGATGTGTGTTCGATCCCTGTGTTAGGAAGATCCCCTGGAGTAGGAAATGGCAACCTACTCCAGTATTCTTGCCTGGAAAATCCCATGGAGAGAGGAGGCCAGTGGGCTACAGTCAACCGGGTTGCAAAATAGTTGGACGCAACTTAGAGACCAACCAACAACATCATCCAAATTTAACTTAAATAGTATAACCAGTAAAAATGATACATGAAGTCCAGTGGTAGAGCCAAAATTATTTTAAATTAGGCAGCTGTGTTCATTTATCAGAACGAAAAAGGCGGTTTCACCTCACCTCTCCCAATGATTCCCTCAAGTACTGAGTGAAATGGAAGAGTTGGGAGTAAAATGTGTACCTTTTGACATCCTTCATTAGAATCATGTTGATGCTATTTTTGTTAGTTTTTAATGGTGTTTGGTCATCCGCAAGGCAGTATAATCCAGCAAAGACTTCAGAGTCTAAATCCTGTCTCCATAGTTCACAATTGGACAAGTAAAAAATCTCCAACCCTCAGTTTCCTTCCCTATCAAACAGGGGTCATAAAAGTTGTGGTTTTATATGGTCATTTTGAAAATGAAATAAGGTATAAGTATTTAACTTACACAGTTTCTGAAAAAGCACTCCATATATGTCATGATTATGATTTATATTTCCTATGACATATTTATGCATGTTATCTAAACATCAGCAAATTTTCAGGGCTGAAGTTAACTTAAATATGAATATCAGATAGAAAATTTTGATGAGAATCTAGCCAAATAAAGGTATCTGAATTTCATCTATGATATTCCCATTTGGGTCATTCAATTTGTTTGAATTGACCCAGTAATCAATAATTCATCACTTCCTAAGGCCAATCATTTCATTTTTATAAAATAAAGACCTTCCTTATATTGAAACACAAAGGGAAGATAGTTTTTAAACTAAGATTTATTCATTCATTTATTTCAGCAAATATTTACTATGGACACTGAGAATATGCCAATGAATAAGGCCAAATAACACTGAGGCTTGAAGAGTCTCAATAATAAACACATTATTAGCTGAAAATTAAGTTTAGCCATTTCAAAACTAAAAATACTACTACTATAAAAGTCCTGCTGCAAGAAGAGCAATGTAGCTAGATCCGTGAGGGTAACAAAGCTACTTCATGAATAATATAGCTAGAAGCCAAAATTATATCACCAGGGAAAGTGCTGTAGCAAATGGAATTGATTCATGATTGAAGCCCTGGCATCAAACATGATGGCTTGAATAAAAACCTCACCATATTAGTACCCCACAGAACTGAGTTTACAATAAAATAAAAGAGAAAATGGCCATGCATGAAATGGGGGTAATTTGTTACTACTAATGATGAGAGGAGCATGACACAAAAAAAATGCTAGGGAACAACACTTTGAGCTATAATTCTGGAGGGGAGGAGAATTTTGTGGCATCATGTGTATTTTGAAAGAATCACTTTGCGAAAGGTCTTATACAAGAATAGAGAAAGAATAGATATGATAAAGCACTGATAATAAGTGGGTACTCAGTTCACAGCACAGGTGTCTACAAAAATCAAGGAGTTGAACAGTTGCTGGATAAGGGGTAATGACTGAATGCTGGGCCCTCTCAAAACCTCCATTCACTTAGTTGTGAGTGAGACCAAGCTGGTGGAAATTAGTGAAATCCTGGAGAAAAAGGGTTCAAAGAAGGGGCAAACTCAAAAAAGATGAGTCTTCCCCACTTTATCAAGAATGAACTCAGGAACACACTGTTGCAAGGCTGAGGAAGATCAACTGGGAGATATGGACTCCTTTGATGATCAAAAATGTACACATGCAAGTGTGTCAAAAATTTGGCTTACAGATTTTACAAAGGGTTCACAATCCCACGAGGTCCATTCATAGACTCCAAGCTGAGAATATGGTTACTTGTAAAAGATTTGAAAACCTGATTCTATATATGTATACAACTTTTATGATATAAAATAATTGTTTATAATTATACAAAAACTCGGAAGATACATAAAACACAAAGAAAATTAAGATCTCTAATGGTCTTGCTGGCAAGAGATGACCAATATTAATATTTTTGTGTGTATCTTTTGTAGTCTCTGTCTTTTAATCACACTGTGAACATCTTTCCAAGTCAATAAAGTCACATCCTCTTTAATAAAACCATGGTATTTCATAGTATAGCTGTGCCATGATCTATTTAATATCCAATTTCCAATTATGGTTTCCAGCTTTTCACTCTTAATAAAAAATATTTCAGTACATGTTTCTTTGTAAACCTGCACAGTTATTACAAATAAAATTGCTGATTCAAGTAGCATACACATTTCAAAGGGATTTGTTATATTCATTCACCACTAACTCATTTATTCATCCAACAAATATTTTCTGAATGCCTATTTGTCCTACGCTCTGTTTTAGGTCCTGGGGAAACACAAGTAAACCAAAGAGATAAAGGATGAGATGTATGCAGAGAGTAACACGAAAATTTACAATACCATATGTAAATAGTTAGACAATGGAAATTTGCTGTATGACTCCAGGAACTTAAACAGGGGCTCTGTGACCATCTAGAAGGTTGAGATGGGAAGGGAGATGGAAGGGAGGTTCGGGAGGGAGGGGCATGGGTGTACCTATGGCTGATTCTTGTTGATGTATGACAGAAAACCACAAAATTCTGTAAAGCTAATATCTTTCAATTAAAAAAATCAAGTGAAAATAATGAATAAATAAAGGGAAGCTTACCAAGAAAAAAAAATACTAGTCCTCATTACATTTATATTAAAACAAATTAAATTAACAAAATATACCAAATAAGTAGGCTGCATGGTGATAAAAAATCTATGAAGAAAATTAAGTAGAAGAGGATAAGGACTATGGTAAGATGATATTTTAAACAGGATGTTCAAGCAAAGCCTCATTGAAAAAGTGACATCTAGTGAAACCCGGAAGAAGAATGGTGACCCGGAGGCAGGAGCCTGCCTGGCAAATCAAGGAATGTCACTGACGCCTGTGTGGCTAGAGGGGAAAGAGGTAGAGTCAAAATAATACAAAATTAGATCAAAAAGGCATAGACCTCAGAGAGGCAGACCATTTAGGGCCTTAGTGTCTAATAAATAAGTTTGCCTAGCATAGATAGAATGGAGAAGGCAATGGCACCCCACTCCAGTACTCTTGCCTGGAAAATTCCACGGATGGAGGAGCCTGGTAGGCTGCAGTCCATGGGGTCGCGAACAGTCGGACACGACTGAGCGACTTCCCTTTCACTTTTCATTTTCATGCATTGGAGAAGGAAATGGCAACCCACTCCAGTGTTCTTGCCTGGAGAGTCCCAGGGACCGGGGAGCCTGGTGGGCTGCTGTCTATGGGGTAGCACAGAGTCAGACACAACTGAAGTGACTTAGCAGCAGCAGCAGCATAGATAGAAAACAATAAGAGGTTTTTTTATTTTTTTAAGAGGGTTTTTTTAAATATATTTATTTTTAATTGATTGATGATTGTTTTACAATATAAGTTTGATTTCTGGAGAGGTTTTTAAAATTGATTTTAATATAATCAGTTTGGCTGCAGTGTCTAGAATAAACTATGTGGATGGTGGGAGGCCACATGGGTTAAGTCAAGGGTACATTGGACCAGGGAAGGTGGTGAAAATGGTGAAGAGATTTTCTTAGGATTAAATGTGCAGTATGAGAGAAATCAAGAAACAGTTTCAAGTTTTTAGCCTGAACAACTAGAAAAAAGAAGCTACTATTTACTGGGATGGGGAACACTGAATGAAGAGTAAGTTTAAGCAAGAAGATAACAAGTTTGAATTCTGACATGGCACAGCTTGATATTCCAACTTATCCAAGTGAAGACGCAGGTGGGCTCTTCCATATACAAGTCTGGAGCTCAAGGGCAAAGGTCAAAACAAGAGAAAATTAAGAATCCACTATTACATAGAGATGGGACTTAAAGCCCTTAGAATGAGAATTCATTTAATTCACTTAGGAATTAAATGAATATGGGGAAGAAGTCTGGACATCAAGCCTTAGAATATAGATCTACATCCAGATGTCAGAGATGTGAAGAGGAAGGAGTTAGGAAGTAAAACCAGAAAAGTGGGAGCTCAAGAAAAGAGTTTGAAAGGACAGAATAATCAAATTGCAATAGATTAAGGACTCCGAAGTGAAGAATATATTTTTCAACAAGGACATCAGTAGGAACCTTGACAAGTACATTTTCAGTGAAGCAGAAAGTCAGAGCCTCATTAGAGTGGGTTCAATAAAGAATGAGAGGAGAGAGAACTAGAGAAACCAAAGCGAAACAAAGGAGCAGTAGTTGAATAGGTTTGGCTTGCTGCTCTAGCTTTGGCTTGCTACTGAGACTATAAATATTGTGGTGTATTTATATGCTTGTGGAAATAGCCAATAGAGAGGGTACAAGCAATAGTGCAAAATAGTGCAAAAGAATACTACTTTTGCAATTGTGCAAAAGTAATAGTGCAAAATAGTGAAGTAATGCCCTGAGTGGAAACACAATTTAAAATGCAGTTGGCATGCTGGCCTTTGTCAGGGTTATGAACATTAAACCTAGAAAGAAGGAGAATTATAACTAAAATCATCCCACAAACATTACTCCAGTCTCAGATGGATAGATCTGAATTATTTTGAATACTTTAAGGATGAAGAACAGCAATCTTTCACAAATTCTTCCAGAGATTACCAAAAAGGGAACACATCCTAGCACATTTTATGAGGCAAAAACTAGACAAAGACATTACAACAAAGGGAAACTACAAATCAATTTATTTCATAAGAATATATAAGAAGCCTAAACAAACTTTACTTGATGTTTTTAATTGATGCTTTTGAACTGTGGTGTTGGAGAAGACTCTTGAAAGTCCCTTGAACTGCAAGGAGATCAAACTAGTCAATCCTAAGGGAAATCAGTCCTGAATATTCATTGAAAGGACTGATGCTGAAGCTAGAGCTCCAATACTGTGGCCACCTGATGCAAAGAACTGACTCATTAGAAAAGACCCTGATTCTGGGAAAGATTGAGGGGGAAGAGAAGGGGACAACAGAGGATGAGATGGTTGGATCACATCACCAACTTGATGGACATGAGTTTGAGCAAGCTCTGGGAGTTTGTGATGGACAGGGAAGCCTGGCGTGCTGCAGTCCATGGGGTCAGACACAACTGAGGGACTGAACTGAACTGAAACAAACATTAGCAAATATAATCTAGTGATACAAAAAACCTGGAGGGTTTACACTACCATATGTAAATTATTATAAAACAACAGTAGTTAAAACTGCAAAGTTGGCACATGAGTAGAAACATGGACTGATGGAAACATACAGATAATTGCCTTCTCCAATTTAAAAACAGGCTCATATATATCAGGTTCAGTGGATTATAGCAAAGGTGACTGCAATTCTAAAAGAATATAATTGTTCTTTTAAAAAACTAGGGAGCATTACTTAGACATTCATACAAGAAAAAGATCTTTTCAGTGATTTCCAACTTATATTTATGACCTATGAGTATGGGACATGTCAATAAAATCCCCACTTGCTGAAAACTCAAGGCATCTGTTTGGAGACTGGATTCATTCCATTCCACTCCTGATGGCATCTCCAAAGCTTTTCTGCTTCTAGTCCTTGCTCCAAGATAGAGATGTTAATGATATTAGAAGGGAAGTTAGAAATATGTGTGTGCATGCTAAATCACTTCAGTTGTGTCCAACTCTGCAATCCCATTGACTGTAGCTCACCAGGCTCCTCAGTCCATGATATTCTCCAGGCAAGAATACTAGAGTGGGTTGCCATGCCCTCCTCCAGGAGATCTTCCCAACCCAGGAATTGAACCCCACATCTCTTGTGTCTCCTGCATTGACAAGTGGGTTCTTTACCACTAGTGCCACCTGGGAAGCCCAGTTACAAGTATAAACCTTTACTAACTCACCAAGAGAGCTTATACTGAAGTATGGTAGATTGAGAAAGGGTCATCCTTTCCTTCTTTCTAAGACCTTTCCAATTCACTGTATGTGCTTGCTCAGTCACTTTAGCCTTGTCCAACTCTCTACAACTCTATGGATCATAGCCAGCCCAGCTTCTCTGTCCATGCGGATTCTCCAGTCAAGAATACTGGATAGGTTGCCATGCCCTCCTCCAAGTGACTTTCCTGACCCAGGGACAGAACCCATGTCTCCAGCATTTCCAGCATTGCAGGCAGATTCTTTACTGCTGAGCCACCAGGGAAGCCCCTTTCCAACTCTCTATCCCTTTATAATATATAACATTGCTCTAATATCAGAAATGGTCACACTTTTATTACAACTCGGATCAACATGTTGGACAAGAAAATTTAAAGATTTGGTCGTTTAAATATAAGCCACTAGTTCTTTAGAAAGACTTGGAGGAGGGGTGTGTCTGTGTGTGTGCACATGTACACAAGTGTGTATTTAATAGCTTTGTGTATTTAACATTAAGTAATGAAATACATTTGGTTCCAAGGGATTTATTAATTGAGATATCACTTCATTTGAATTCAAGGATGCTATTGAAGAAATATTTTAAAAGACCTATATAAAACATGAATTTCATTTTCAACTGAGTATACATAATTCTACTTCTGTAGAAACAAACTGGAGTATATTATCCCTAGATCTGAGAAACCATCTGTGATGAGTGTTAATGGTCAGATTCAGTTCAGTTTAGTTGCTCAGTCTTGTCTGACTATTTGCGATCCCATGAATCACAGCATGGCAGGCCTCCCTGTCCATCACCAACTACTGGAGTTTACCCAAACTCATGTCCATCGAGTTGGTGATGCCATCCAACCATCTCATCCTCTGTCGTCCCCTTCTCCTCCTGCCCTCAATCTTTCCCAGCATCAGGGTCTTTTCAAATTAGTCAGCTCTTCACATCAGGTGGCCGAAGTATTGGAGTTTCAGCTTCAACATCAGTCCTTCCAATGAACACCCAGGACTGATCTTTAGGATGGACTGGTTGGATCTCCTTGCAGTCCAAGGGACTCTCAAGAGTCTTCTCCAATACCAGAGTTCAAAAGCATCAATTCCTCGGTGCTCAGCTTTCTTTATAGTCCAACTCTCACATCCATACATGACTACAGGAAAAACCATAGCTTTGACTAGATGGATCTTTGTTGGCAAAGTAATGTCTCTGCTTTTTATATATGCATCTAGGTTGATCATAGCTTTTCTTCCAGGGAACAAGGGTCTTTTAAATTCAAGGCTGCAATCACCATCTGCAGTGATTTTGGAGTCCAGAAAAATAAAGTCAGCCACTGTGTCCACTATTTCTCCATCTATTTGCCATGAAGTGATGGGCCTAGACAGAGAAGGCAATAGCACCCCACTCCAGTGCTCTTGCCTGGAAAATCCCATGGATGAAGGAGCCTGGTAGGCTGCAGTCCATGGGGTCACTGAGGGTTGGACACTACTGAGCGACTTCACTTTCACTTTTCACTTTCATGCATTGGAAAAGGAAATGGCAACCCACTCCAGTGTTCTTGCCTGGAGAATCCCAGGGATGGGAGAGCCTGGTGGGCTGCCATCTATGGGGTCACACAGAGTCGGACATGACTGAAGTGACTTAGCAGCAGCAGCAGCAGTAGATGGGACCAGATGCCATGATCTTAGTTTTCTGAATGCTGAGATTTAAGCCAACTTTTTCACTCTCCTTTTTCACGTTCATCAAGAGGCTTTTTAGTTCCTCTTCACTTTCTGCCATAAGGGTGGTGTCATTTGCATATCTGAGGTTATTGATATTTCTCCCAGCAATCTTGATTCCAGCTTGTGCTTCTTCCAGCCCAGTGTTTCTCATAATGTAGTCTGCATATAAGTTAAATAAGCAAAGTGACAATAGACAGCCTTTGCGTACTCCTTTTCCTATTTGGAACCAGTCTGTTGTTCCATGTCCAGTTCTAACTGTTGCTTCTTGACCTGTGTACAGGTTTCTCAAGAGGCAGGTCAGGTGGTCTGGTATTCCCATCCCTTTAAGAATTTTCCACAGTTCATTGTGATAGAAACAGTCAAAGGCTTTGGCATAGTCAATAAAGCAGAAATAGATGTTTTTATGGAACTCTCTTGCTTTTTTGATAATCCAGAGGATATTGGCAATTTGATCTCTGGTTCCTCTGCCTTTTCTAAAACCAGCTTGAACATCTGGAAGTTCATGGTTCATATATTGCTGAAGCCTGACTTGAAGAATTTTGAGCATTACTTTACTAGCGTGTGAGATGAGTCCAATTGTGTGGTACTTTGAGCATTTTTGAGCATTGCCTTTCTTTGGGATTGGAATGAAAATGTACCTTTTCCAGTCCTGTGGCCACTGCTAAGTTTTCCAGATTTGCTTACATATTGAGTGTAGCACTTTCACAGCACCATCTTTCAGGATTTGAAATAGCTCAACTGGAATTCCATCACCTCCACTAGCTTTGTTCATAGTGATGCTTCCTAAAGCCCACTTGACTTCACATTCCAGGATGTCTAGCTCTAGGTGAGTGGTCACACCATCGTGATTATCTGGGTCATGAAGATCCTTTTTGTACAGTTCTTCTGTGTATTCTTGCCACCTCAATATCTTCTGCTTCTGTTAGGTCCATACCATTTCTGTCTTTTATTGAGCCCATCTTTGCATGAAATGTTCCCTTGGTATCTCTAATTTTCTTGAGGAGATCTCTAGTCTTTCCCATTCTATTGTTTTCCTCTATTTCTTGAAGTGATCACTGAAGAAGGCTTTCTTATCTCTCCTTGCTCTTCTTTGGAACTCTGCATTCAAATGGGTATACCTTTCCTTTTCTCCTTTGCTTTTGGCTTCTCTTCTTTTCACAGCTATTTGTAAGGCCTCCTTAGACAGCCATTTTGTTTTTTTGCATTTCTTTTTCCTGGGGATGGTCTTGATCCCTGTCTCCTGTACATGTCACAAACCTCTGTCCATTGTTCATCAGGCACTCTGTCTATCAGATCTAGTCCCTTAAATCTATTTCTCACTTCCACTGTATAATCATAAGGGACTGGATTTAGGTCAAGCAGGGTTGAAAAAATATAGAAATTACATTTTATACATCAAATTCTCACAACATCCACTTTGAGTTGAAAGGATCTAAAAATATATACACTTAGAAAAGTAGAGCATAGTCAGGAAGGGAATAATACACTCATTGAGGAATCATTAGTTACTTGATCCTTTAGTATATAAGACACTATGAACTTAATTTTACTTTAAAAAGTCCATTATGCATCATTTTTTAACTTCTGAATTTGATTTCTTAAGTCAAGGTTTTCTGTGAAAAAAATGACAAAACATCGCACAGTTAAACATCTGTTCTGAATGTAGTTTAACCTGTGAGAATGACTTAAATCAGCTCCGCGTGAAGGAAAGAACTTGGTGATCTCTTAAAATCCATATATGTTTATGTAAATAAATTAAACATCATTATAGTTTTGTATGAATTGGGATTTATCTGCGTGTGTTCATGTATAATATCAAGAGAATAAAGCAATGGTCTCTTCACTTTCCAGATACTTAAGTGGCTTTTCAAGTGAAATAAGGTGTGCATGCAATAGTACTATCTCAAAGTATAAATAAATAATATTTTTGGATGAAAATTATATTCTCAAGGTGGTAACTTTTCCTCTTCACCTTCACCTAAAACAATGATTCATGATGCTTTTAGGAATACATCCATCCGGAGTGACTAAGTGACTCCCATAGACCCTCAATGCCCTTTGATTCCAGGAAGTATTTTATCCCATTTCAAATTTTCCTCTAGTTAACATTTTGCTTTGCTAAGGTTCTAAAAAATCGATAGGAGCTCTTTAGGCCAGCAGAGGTTGGCCCATGTAGGAATTTCCGGCGGCTCTGTATGTAACACGTTCTGAAACTACGGGCACACAATAAAGGGGAAGCACTGATGTGTGTAAGATGGCTAGAAGTTCTAGGCAGGCTGTATCTGAAAGAAAGGAATTAGTCACATGGGAGAGTAAGCTGTCAACACTGCAGCATCTGTTTTCTGACATGCTTCATGGGTCATCTTGTCTCCTCTATTGTTCGGAATAAATAAGAACCAAGGAAGAAGGCAACAGGATTCATGGGTCACCCACTGAGGTGACATCTTGCTCTCAGTGAGCCTATTACTTTAAGTGTTCCCAATTGAAATGGGTACCGGACTCCCCCTAACTATAGAAAATATATCCAATCTGGCCCCAGTTCTATTTCGGAAAGGCCGAAAAGGCAGGAATCTTAGTTTTAATTTTTAGCCCAAACTTTTATGGAGAGGCAATTTAAAAAATGAAAAGACAAAATGTTTTCCCAATCATGCAGACCACAACAACTTTTTTAATACTATATCAACTTCAACAAGCCATGATGATGCTGGTGAAATAAAGAAATAAATTTTAAGGGAGAAAATTTCTGGATAAAAATTCTTACTATAACAAAAAGTTCAATGGAAGAAAAATACATGATTGCTGTCTTCAAAAGCAATAGAAAGCAAGAGTATTAACCCTGTCAAAGGAGCATTGACTTGTATACACTACCATGCATAAAACTGATAGCTACTGGGAAGGTGCTACATAACACAGAGAGCCCAGTCTGGTGCTCTGTGATGACCTAGAGGGATGGGATGGGAGGGGGCTAAAGAGGCAGAAGATATATATATAGAGAGAGAGCTATGGCTGATTAGAATTGTTGTGTAGCAGAAATCAGCACAACATTGTAAAGCAACTATCCAGCAATTTAAAAAAATAGAATTCTTGGGTTTTAAGGAAGTAGAAAGGCCATGGTGCTGCTCTAAAACAAACAGAGAAAGAAGCTGTAAAGATAGCGGTTATAGGAGAATGGGCTCTGATGCCTGGCAGCTTGGTTCAAATGTTGATTCTGCCACTTATTATAACCTTGGACTTGAGACTTAACCTCTCAAGGCTCCATTTCCTTATCTGGAAAATATATTAAGAATGGTATCTACCTCCAAGACTGTGATGCACATTTAATGAGATTCATCCATGTAAAGTGCTTAGAGGACTATATGACACCAGGTAAAAACCTAATAAAGTGTTAAGCCTTATAATACAGAGAAAACATTTCAATGAATCTAAGAAAACATCCAGCTACCACACAACCAGATATAAGCAGATGCTCTGCACATCTCATTCAGTCATTCCTCAAACATCTACCAGCCATCTTTACAGCAGCACCATAGTAGGCACAGAGAATACTGGGGAAAAACAGACAAAGTCCAGGTCCTCAAAGAAGTTCCCATTTCATCATTTTCCTGAATCTATACTTCCTTGGATGATGAATTGCTATAACTGTAGGGCTTCCTTTTTCATGTCTAGAATTTTTATATTTCTGCCAAATCTTTATTTTATATGGCCAGACATTTTATACTGTCCTATTACTCCACACTGGGCTTCCCAGGTGGCTCAGCAATAAAAGGATCCACCTGCCAAGCAAGACATGTAGGTTCAGTCCCTGGTCAGGATATCCCCTGGAGAAGGAAATGGCAACCCACTTCACTATTCTTGCCTGGGAAATCCCATGGACAGAGCAGCTTGGTGGGCTACCATCCATGGGGTTGCAAAACACTCAAAAATGACTTAGTGACTAAAAAACAACTTTACATTATCAAGTCTAGTTAGAAATGGGGAACTTAATAATAAACACATCTTTTCTTAATGTGATTGAATAAAACTCCTGCAATAGACCTTGAATTCTGACATGCATTTTTAACCTATTAGAAATGTCAAACAATGAAAATCCAATAACTAGATGTCATAGAAACTTATTTCCATCAAAATTTGCCTGAAAATGTATCTTATATACACTCAGATCTTGTTCTTACAAAGGTCTTTTTAGTTCAATAAATGCAATCCTGTATATAAAGCTATTAGGAAAACAGTAGAAAAGTTAGGCAAAGCACCTTTATGGAAATAAAATACTATTTTCTCTGAATTTCATTCAGTATAAATTAATACCTTTCATTAAGGAAAAATACAGTGAAAGTGAGTCATTCAGTCATGTCTGACTCTTTGTGACCCCACGGCCTATACAGTCCATGGAATTCTCCATACCGGAATACTGGAGTGGGTAGCCTTTTCCTCCTCCAGGGGATGTTCCCAACTCAGGATCGAACCCAGGTCTCTTGTACTGCGGGTGGATTTTTTACCAGCTGAGCCACAAGGAAGCCCAAGAATACTGGAGTGGGTAGCCTATCCCTTCTTCAGTGGATCTTCCCGATCCAGGAATCGAACCAGGGTCTCCTGCATTGCAGGCAGATTCTTTACCAACTGAGCTGAAGGAACAATTAATATACAGATGCCCTGCATGGTGAATGGTGATCTACACTTAAAAGGAGGTATGAGATACAAAAGTTTGAATTACCAACACATGTATACCTGTGGCAGATTCATTTTGATATTTGGCAAAACTAATACAATTATGTAAAATAAAATAAAATTTTAAAAAAAGAAATATATTTTTATACAACACATATTCTTTAAATTTTTGACAATACAAAAAATGAATTTGAGTTAGAATGAACTCGATTTTCCGTTTTATTCATGTCACTTGGTATCAATCATATCTTATACAGATGGGAACAGTTAATGGATGTTAAGGCGGGTGGATGAAGCTCTGATGAGGAATAGGATATTGGAATAAAATTGAATTATCTCCCAATAAAATACTAATGAAAAACAAAGGGAAAAGTAGTGTAGAACCTGGCAGATCATCAGTGTGACCAGGTGATCAAGGTTGATATCATCAACAGAAGGACAATTGACACAGTTTATGTCCAGAGGTGATCAGCATCATTTCTGTGATATTCCTAAGAACACATAGCTTGAGTGATGAGGAAACGTCAGATGAACCCAGGTGGTGGGTGATAACATGGAATAAAATGCCTATACTGAGACCATAAAGGATACCGAAAACAGGGAAAGACTGTAACTGCTCAAATTGAGGGAAATTATAAGATATGACAACCAAATGCAATATGTGTTCTAGAATGGAGTCATGGTCTAAGAAGGAAAAGGAAACATTATTTAGATAGTTGGTGAAATTTAAGTGAGGTCTGAGATTGGATGATATTACGCTGTCAGTTTTGACATCTTAATTAGAAGAAGTATGTTGGTTATACAGGGAGAGTCCCCTTGTCTCTACTGTCCCTTAAATACAGTAGAGTATTTAAGGGTAATGGAGTATATTGCCGGTAAAAGGCATATTGAAATGAGATAGAGGATGATGGAGAAAATGGGCCAAAAATGTTACCAATTAGAAATCTGGTAAAAGAAGATGTGGGAGTTCTTTGTACTGTCTTTGTAAACCCTTCTGCAGGTTTGAAATGATTTTAAAAAAATTTTTAATTAAAAGCAATCATTAACCTGGGAACTCCCCTGCATATATAACTGACAGTGAGTTGATATCCTTACCATATAAAAATTCTTACAAATAAACAAGAAAAATGACAAGGCTGGTATAAAATGGCAAAAAGATATTTAGAAACTATTCATGAAATCAGAGACGCCATCAACTTACTAGCAAATATATTAAAAATGTACAAATCACTAATCAAAGAACAGTAAATTTTAGAAATGACAGTCATTTTTCAGATATCATAGTAGCAAAAAATATCTTAAACATAGTGTTCAGTGCTTCAAAATGTATAGTTTAAGTATCTCCAAAGTAAATTGTTTCCTCAGAACCTACATCTCTCTTTTTGGTGCTATTTAGGGTTTTTATTCTTTTAGGGAAATTAAATGGGTTGAAGCTAAAAATATTCAGTGATTCATGTATTCTCTGGTGCAGTTAGCATCCTCAATAATAATCAAACACAATTTTTATAACACCTAGAGTCTTTTTTTTTTTAATTTTATTTTATTTTTAAACTTTACATAATGTATTAGTTTTGCCAAATATCAAAATGAATCCGCCACAGGTATACATGTGTTCCCCATCCTGAACCCTCTAGAGTCTTAAATTAATCAAAAGTTAAAATACGAAGAAAAAATGGCAGCAGGTCAATCATCTCCTTTTTCAAAATGCTCAATGGGTAAACATCATTAAAACGAAGAGGCAAAATCTGAATGACTTTCATTCAACTGCTATGAAATATACTAATATATGGTTTCAACCATAAAAATATGACTCCTTGCCAAGCTCAATGGAATTTAACTACACACACCATCCAGGGAAAAAAGATTTATTAAGTAATGGAGATAATATAAACTCCATGACAATAAGGACACCAAAATAATATTTTGCGTGGACTTTTTAAAAAGGTATATGTTTCACCAAACTATAGAAAATAACAAGACAAGTTACAAATAAGGTGAATTCTATTTCCTCTCACTTCATAATAAACTGCAGAAAGTCGATTATCCTTTTTAAATGAGTATTTTGAAAAATGATTTTATGTGATTGATCAAAGTCCTAAAGAGCATTTGGGAAGTTTAATAAAGACATCATAAGGCTAAAGAGAGAAGAGTCTTAATGCCAAAGAATTAAAATACATTACAACAGTCCCTCAACATTCATCTTCAAAAAGATCATTGAAATGTCAGTGCATATCAATGTATGGCAGATTAAGAAAAGAGAGTTAAGTGAACTTTGAATGTACCTTGAAAATTTTCTTATTATACTGAGTTGCAACCAAAGAATCCAACTTTCTTACAGAGACTAAAGATAAAGCAAGTTAAATACTATAAAAAGAAGTTACTTTTGATAGCAAACAGAGTCCATTATAGCAATTTAAGTCTTTTACAAATAGAAAATATAATGGAAAAATAAAGATCCCATTTGAGTAAGAGCACACACAGCCCAAAAGGTTCCTAGGGGAAAATCTAACAAAATATGTGTACACCCATTATGGAAATAGTTATAAAGAAGATATGAAAGAAAATGGAAAGATAAGTCATATCCCTGGATTTTAAAAAATGAGTATCAGGAGAATGGTAACATATAACAATCTATAAATATGGTGTAATTCCAATACAAATCCAAATAGCATTTTTTTCATAAAACTTATTAAATTGATTTTAAAAGTTTATACCACAGAATGAAGTTGCAAACATAACCAAAAAAAAAAAAAAAAAAATCTGAACAGGAAGAACAGAGACCTGAACTATGACATAGAAACTCTTACAAAACTACAGCAATCAGAGTAGTGTGCTCTTGCTGTGGGAATCACAAGCAGATCAGAATACAAGGCCCAGAAGCCAACCTCAGAGATTTGGTCCTACAACTGATGTTACAAATACATGAGAAAAGAATTGGCTTCAGGTAACTGGCACAGGGACCTCCAGCTTTACCTCCCAGCTATTACACTAGATAAGTATACCTAGATCTGAGTTCAAGAAGGCCATTTCTTTTCATTATTAATCAGAACAAAAAAATCATTGAGTATGAAGTGAAATGAAAGTGAAAGTCGCTCAATTATGTCCGACTCTTTGCGACCCCATGGACTATGCAGTCCATGGAATTCTCCAGGCCAGAATACTGGAGTGGGCTGCCTTTCTCTTCTCCAGGGGATCTTCCCAACCCAGGGATCAAAGCCAGGTCTCCTGAATTGCAGGTGGACTATTTATTGAGTATTATGAGACAGATTAAGATAGAAGGTTAAATACAGATATACCATTGTCCTCTTTTCAGATCTCCAATTAAAAGATCAATAGTAAATTCATCAACTGTATTTGCATTAATGCCTATGTACTAGTATTCATTGCAGAGTCAAAAACTGTACTGTCTATTGTCACAAACTTGTCAACATCCAAAGAAGAATGTTAGGTAGAATCAAGAACACATACAATTTTTCATACTTCACCCAAACTACTCAAAATCATGCCATATTTTCTATTTTATATAGTAGACCAGAAATTTCTCATAAACACAATTTAAAATTTTCTTTTCCTGGGATTTTCTAATTGGTTTTCTCTTTTCTTTGGTGAAAGAAAATATATTCTCTCTTCACTATGTCGTTAAAGTGAGACTGTATAGTTTCACTCTTTAGAGACAGAAATTATTGATTTGACGGCATATCAATTAAAAAAAATTAGCACAGCAAAAATCACCATAAAGACCTCAAAGCAAATGAAAACTATAGATGATATGAAATTAATATTCTTATTAACTGGAGTTCATTTAAATCAGTAAGAAAATGTACAAAAATAGACAACGTATCTAAATACATTGTTGGGCTTCCCTGGTGGCTCAGTGCTAAAGAATCCATCTGTCAATGCAGAAGACACAGGTTCAACCCCTGATCCAGGAGATCTTACAAGCTGCTGGGCAGCTAAGCCTGTGTGCCACAACTACAGAGCCTGTGCTCTAGAGGCCGAGAGCTGCAACTACTGAAGCCAGCATGCCCTAGAGCCTGTGCTCCGCAGTAAGAGAAGTCACTGCAATGAGAAGCCCATGCACCACAATTAGAGAGTAGCCCCTGCACCGCAACTAGAGAGTAGCCCCCATTCACCACACTTAGACAAAAGCAAGGGCAGCAGCGAAGGTGCAGCATAGCCAAAAGAACTTAATTAATCAATTAACTAAATAAGAACTGAAGTCACTCAGTCATGTCCTGCTCTTTGCAACCCCATGTACTGTAGCCTACCTGGCTCCTCTCTGTCCATGGGTTTTTCCAGGCAAGAATACTGGAGTGGGTTGCCATATCCTTCAGGGGATCTTCCTGACTCAGGGAATGAACCCAGGTCTCCCGCATTGCAGGCAGACTCTTTACTGTCTGAGCCACCAGGGAATTACCTAAATAAGCTATTTACAAAAGAAGACATATGAATGGCCAATACGTATATGAGAAAGTATTCAATCTTACCAACAAAGTGTTATTTTTTGCCTACTGGATTGGCAAATTTTCAAATCACTGTTGAAGAAAGTGGGTAAGTAGATACTTTAAACTGCTAATGAGATTACTATGTATTAAAATCTGTCCTGAAACATATATATACATTCATAAGAAAATTAAACACATACCAGATTAGATACGTATATCTATATGTATCAGTTCAGTTCAGTTGCTCAGTCGTGTCTGACTCTTTGCGACCCCATGAATCGCAGCACACCAGGCCTCCCTGTCCATCACCAACTCCCAGAGTTCACTCAGACTCACGTCCATCAAGTCAGTGATGCCATCTAGCCATCTCATCCTCTGTCGTCCCCTTCTCCTCCTGCCCCCAATCCCTCCCAGCATCAGAATCTTTTCCAATGAGTCAACTCTTCACATGAGGTGGCCAAAGTACTGGAGTTTCAGAATTAGCATCAGTCCTTCCAAAGAAATCCCAGGGCTAATCACCTTCAGAATGGACTGGTTGGATCTCCTTGCAGTCCAAGGGACTCTCAAGAGTCTTCTTGAACACCACAGTTCAAAAGCATCAATTCTTCGGCACTAGGCTTTCTTCATAGTCTAACTCTCACATCCATACATGACCACTGGAAAAATCATAGCCTTGAATAGACAGACCTTTGTTGGCAAAGTAATGTCTCTGCTTTTCAATATGTTATCTAACTTGGTCATAACTTTTCTTCCAAGGAGTAAGCGTCTTTTAATTCCATGGCTGCAGTCACCATCTGCAGTGATTTTGGAGCCCAAAAAAATAAAGTCTGACATTGTTTCCACTGTTTCCCCATCTATTTCCCATGAAGTGATACCTCCATCCAATACCATAAGATTGAGACACATACCTAGTACACACAAAAATAGCCATTAGTTCAGTTCAGTTCAGTTGCTCAGTCATGTCCGACTCTTTGCGAGCCCCATGAATCACAGCATGCCAGGCCTCCCTGTCCATCACCAACTCCCGGAGTTTACCCAAACCCATGTTCATCAAGTAGGTGATGCCATCCAGCCATCTTATCCTCTGTCGTCCCCTTCTCCTCCAGCCCCCAGTCCCTCCCAGCATCAGGGTCTTTTCCAATGAGTCCTCTCTTCACATGAGGCGGCCAAAATATTGGAGTTTCAGCCTCAGCATCAGTCCTTCCAATGAACACCCAGGACTGAGCTGCTTTAAGATGGACTCGTTGGATCTCCTTACAGTCCAAGGGACTCCCAAGAGTCTTCTCCAACACCACAGTTCAAAAGCATCAATTCTTCGGCACTCAGCTTTCATCACTGTCCAACTCTCACATCCATACATGACCACTGGAAAAAGCATAGCTTTGACTAGACAGACCTTTGTTGGCAAAGTAATGTCTCTTCTTTTTAATATGCTGTCTAGGTTGATCATAACTTTCCTTCCAAGAAGTAAGCGTCTTTTCATTTCATGGCTGCAATCACCATCTGCAGTGATTTTGGAGCCCAGAAAAATCAAGTCAGCCACTGTGCCCACTGTTTCCCCATCTATATGCTATGAGGTGCTGGGACAGGATGCCATGATCTTAGTTTTCTGAATGTTGAGCTTTAAGCCAACTTTTTCACTCTCCTCTTTCACTTTCATCAAGAAGCTCTTTAGTTCTTCGTTTTCTGCCATAAGGGTGGTGTCATCTGCATATCTGAGGTTACTGATATTTCTCCCGGCAATCTTGATTCCAGCTTGTGCTTCTTCCAGCCCAGCATTTCTCATGATGTACTCTGTATATAAGTTAAATAAGCAGAGTGACAATATACAGCCTTGATGTACTCCTTTTCCTATTTGGAACCAGTCTGTTGTTCCATGTCCAGTTCTATCTGTTGCTTCCTGACCTGCATACAGGTTTCTCAAGAGGCAGGTCAGGTGGTCTGGTATTCAGAATTTTCCACAGTTTATTGTGATCCACACAGTCAAAGGCTTTGGCATAGTCAATAAAGCAGAAATAGATGTTTTTCTGGAATTCTCTTGCTTTTTCCACCATCCAGCAGATGTTGGCAATTTGATCTCTGGTTCCTCTGCCTTTTCTAAAACCAGCTTGAACATTTGGAAGTTCACAGTTCACGTATTGCTTAAGCCTGGCTTGGAGAATTTTGAGCATTACTTTACTAGCGTGTGAGATGAGTGCAATTGTGTGGTACTTTGAGCACTCTTTGGCATTGCCTTTCTTTGGGATTGGAATGAAAACTGATCTTTTCCAGTCCTGTGGCCACTGCTGAGTTTTCCAAATTTGCTGGCATTTGAGTGCAGCACTTTCACAGCATCATCTTTCAGGATTTGAAATAGGTCAAATCCTGAGCTATTTGGAATTCCATCACCTCCACTAGCTTTGTTCATAGTGATGCTTTCTAAGGCCCACTTGACTTCAAATTCCAGGATGTCTGGCTCTAGGTGAGTGATCACACCATCATGATTATCTGGGTCATGAAGATCTTTTTGTACAGTTCTTCTGTGTATTCTTGCCACCTCTTCTTAATATCTTCTGCTTCTGTTAGGTCCATACCATTTCTGTCCTTTATTGAGCCCATCTTTGCATGAAATGTTCCTTTGGTATCTCTAATTTTCTTGAAGAGATCTCTAGTCTTTCCCATTCTGTTGTTTTCCTCTATTTTTTTTGCACTGATTGAAATAGCCATAGTAGTTGGTTATAGTCACAGTCCATTCTAACTCATCACTTTCTTATTTTGATAGTTTAGTCCCTAGTGGCTCTCGATGATAAAGAATATGCCTGCAGTGCAGGAGACCCAGGTTCAATCCCTGGGTCTGGAAGATCCCCTGAAGAAGGGCACAGCAACCTACTCCAGTATTCTTGCCTATAGAATTCCATGAACAGAGGAGCCTGGCAGGCTACAGTCCATGGGGTCACAAAGAGTCAGGCACAACTGAGCATGCACACACAGACACTGTGTATCTAAAAAGAAAAAAAAATATTATCTAACATACAGGAAAAATCTATTATAACCAGTTACCCAACAAATTGCATTTCTTAGAATTCATCCTAGACAAATTCTGGGGTAATAACTGAAAAAAAAAAAAAACTTCATTCATTTCAATATCATTTCATAAAGATTCTATATGAAACACAGTAGGTAAATCATTTAGTCATAAACTTATTACTTGAAGGCAATCTGGGAGATCTGCTTCCCCCTAAAATTTAAACATGTCAGCATCATCAAAAATGATGAAAGTGAAAATAATAAAATCTCAAGGGCTTATTAAAGGAAAAAAAAGAATTAAAATAACATTCTGAAAGTTTCCATTCCCAAGTGAAGAATCATATTTTTAAAAATTTAATTATTAGAAGTATTTTTAGTGTAAGAAAAATACCTTAAAATAATTAGTAGCAAACTGTATTTTAGTAGATACATGGGCCAATACAGCCAAGGGACTGGTATTCTATCATGCCGAGTGAAGAGAGCAGGTAAGGAAGTACAAGGTACAAGATGGATGCCACAGAAGGGTCTCATAATGGCCCAAGCTATTTGAGGCCTGATAACTGGATATGGTCAAAACAAGAAGGAACCCAGAAATACCCCAGCCCTCTTCATCTCTGTCTAGGGAAGTGAATAGCCCACACATGTGATGTGTGGCTGTGAGTATGGCTGCTTAGTCCATGGTTAGTTGCAGCAGCAGCAGCCAATGGATTCACTCATTGGCTCTGAAGAAAGAATGGAATGCTGACCAGAAGAAGAATGCCTTGCTTCTTCAGCATGAGAAAGAGATCTGTGCTCCATGAAATAACCTCTCTATATTAACTATATTATACTAGTTTATTAATTATATTAGCTCTCTATATTCTTTCTATCACTTAACCTATATAAAAATTTGGTACATATAAGTAATAAGAGAAATCTCATTTGCTTGCTGAGTCTTAACTTCAACTGAGTTTCTTTGATGAGCAACTCACCCTGCCTTATAATGAATGGTATATGTAGGTTTAACCACATTAGAATATATATTGCAACTTTCCTAATAATTAAAGATGCAATTTTGTTAGAGATAATAATGTTGAAACACACTTTAAGAGAACACAATATAAGGGCAGTTTTTTTTAATTATGTAGAATTTGGGTTTGAAATTTTAATTTATAAATCCTATTATGTTTAATGTTATTTATTAAGTAAAGTGCAACCAAAAAATAAAGAGTATAGTAACTATAACATCAGTCTGGTAATTTTATCCAAAATAAACAGTCATCTTTTAGTTCAGAACCATTAAGCCAAGCAAATATTGCCAGTAAATTTAATTTTTACTGAGTAATATCAAGTAAGAAATGGCTTAATACATGACGCTCACTCACAAATATGAAGACATATTTTATCAGCCTCATACATAAAAACATTCTTACTCATTCAAAATGTACAATAATTACTACTAAGAGAGTTGAAAAAAATCTCATTTATTTCACCTTAAGTTTATTAATATAGAAGACCATGGCAAACTGCAAGACAGTTCTGTATATAGTTGCACACCTACTGCCGTAAATTATTTCCATGTATCCTATTTGCAAAACATTCAAAGTTAGAAGCATAGATAATATCTGCATATCAGGAAATTTTCTAATATTAATCCCATGAAAATCAATTTATATATATAAATCCCAAGACAATCTTAAGAGAAGTATTATAAATCACAGAATATAATCTAGGGGACTGTACCAAATCAGCACCAAAGGACAACAAAAGGATTTTACTTATTCTGAAGAAACTGTAGTTTTGTAAAATGGAAAAACAAAACAGTCCTTTTGGAATTTGGGGAAATTTTATTATGCATTTTTACTTACAAATACACTTTCACTTTTCAATGAGTATTTACTGTTTTCATATTTCTCTTCTATGTTTCTGGTATACATAAGTAAGTGAACTAACATCATAGAATTATTTCTCTATAGTCTTTTTTTATTCCTTTCAAAACACAATAGTCAGAAAACTGTAATGATGAGAAAACTCCTTTGATCTGCCTATGGGTCTTAATTCTTTCAGACATAAAGTACCGTATGTTACTGTCTGTTTTTTTTAGGTAAAACTATTGTTGGTTAAACATATACAGACATGACAGAAGAGCCAACAGCCTTTTTACACTGTATTCACATGACATTTGTGGTCCAGTTTTTAATAGCAGCTCCTACTTGAAAACATCATTTGAAACCTGCATCTCAGGTTGGGAGACCAAATGAGATCCTACACACAGTGCACCAGGGTACTGCTAATGAGCAAAAGTGGGGTAGCCATTCCTTTCTTCCAACCCAGGAATCAAGCCCGGGTCTTCCATGTTGCAGGAAGATTCTTTACCGTCTGAGCCACCGGGGAAGCTCCAAGAATACTGGAGTGGGTAGCCATTCCCTCCTCCAGCAGACCTTCACAACCCAGGCATTGAACCTGGGTCTCCCGCATTACAAGAAGATTCTTTACCATCTGAGCCACTAGGGAAGCCCTGACAAGGTTCCTAGCAGCTTCATAATGATGCCACTTTGTTTCAAGCTGTGTTTCAATACCAAGATGTGACTTAAGCCCACTTTCAATCCCAAGATACTGTGATGCCTGCCTTTCCCACTTCCATCCTGCTTTTAGCTCACTTCAGACACCCCCGAACCCAGAGCACATCCATTAGTCTCCTATGTCCAAACCAACAAAGTTGTGTGATTAGGTTTCCAGTTTTTACACTGTGGCTGAGATGTTGCCATGTAGCTCATTATAGGTGTCGTTATTCGCTAAGAACTTGTCATTTGGAGGCAGGACCTGCCAGTTAGTGAAATCCTCATGCTTAGAGCTAATGACATTTCAGGACAGATTAGGCACCCTGCATCAATAGAGCAATTTGAACATTCTCCAGATCATTTGCCCTAGCCTGGAGAAAACTTCCTCATGTCATTTACGATTCCTGGTCCAGTCATGATGATCTTTCTCTTGATCTTTCACTCATTTCTTCATCCACCAAATATTTATTTAGCATCTAACTTTGCATGACAGCATGGCAGGTGAAATGGAGTATGCAAACTTTATGTGTAATCCTCCACAACAAAGGGAAAAAAAATCTAATAAAACAATGTTGTCAGCTACATACAATTTCACACAAATGCATAAGTACACCTGGGAAAAGGATTAGAAAGCTACATCCTGGAGAGTTGTTGTGGTTGTCTCTAGATGCCAGAACTACACACAGTGACACTGGCAAATGTTTAACGTTTGGCTCTCTGTTCTCTAGAGAAATAATTCTGAGATACTGGTTCATTTATCCATTTCTTTAGGGAAGATAGAAAATATAAAAAAGTGGACTCATTAAAAAAAGAATAATCAATAAAAATGCATATTTTTTAAAAAGCTCTGCTCTGTAGCACTTGCTGATGTCCATAGCCTTCTTCAAGCTACAGCAGTAATGTCAGTCAGCTCACAAAGTTTCAACTCCTGTCAGCCAGTACCAGCCCACTCCAGCACACCACTGATGGGCTGAGAGATATTTTCCTGTTTATGTTTTTCTTATTTTCAAAATGTCTTTTAAGGATAATAGTGGTTGGCCCCAGGGACAGAAATCAAGTACCCATGGACATGGATGGAGGTAGCCTTTTTTCTCTATATCCTATGGTGTCTTTTCAATTTTGAACCACAGAATGTGTTACCAATTTTTTAAAATTTTAACTTTTTAAATCTTCAATAAATAATTGCTATGATTGTGATCAAAGGCAGTAAATGATATTTCTAGTGTCTCATATGTAAATAATACATATGTATATATGTGAAACATTGAAACAAGGTAAGATGTTATATGTTAGAATGGCAAAAGGAGTGGCCCAAATTTCAAAAAGGCATTGGAGGTTCATGGAGGAAGTGATGAATGTAGACTGGGAAGGTCAGTAAAAGCTTCATGGAGCACTGCGTGAAGTTCTGGAGTGTGAACACGCTTTGGATGAGCAGAAAGAAAGGGAATGACACATAGATGATGAGCAGACAGGCCTCTGTGCCCGGCATTTATACTCCTGCTGAATGATGCCACTTTTCTTCATCTCTGCCAGTACTGGAGCTGACATAACCCACAGCCTCTATTTCTCTCTGATTCTCCTTACTGCATCTGGCATCAGAGCAAGCCGCAAATAGCCAGATATCTCGGAACTCACTATCATCAATCGCATGGAAATGAAAGTGAAGTCAGGCACTGACATGAGGATCAGGGAAGCAGCAGCATCTCATCTCTAGTAGTAACATTAATGTTTATTTAGGGTTTATTCCATAGCAGGCACTATGTGGTTGAACTCACAGAGCCTTATTAATGGGGAATCATTCAAGTTATTGCTTTCTACCAAGCAGTCAAGAACTCAAAGTCAGCGGAATGCTACCACCTCACCACAACCATCCCCAAAAGCAACTAGGAAATAAGCAGGAAGAGCTCTTCTGTGAACTAAGACAGATGTGATGGAGAGCTGGACCCACATCTAATCACTGCCAGGTAAAGGATAACAGATCTCTTGTTTATTCTGATGGCCATTCTTCAACATTTAACTAGTTTACAGCTGACCATCCCATGAAGCACATAAATGTATTCACTTATCCAGGATATGTTTTGCAAACTAGTCATCTTAGTGGCTACCTCAGATAGTTCTACTGATTAAAATTTAACACTCTGGGGATACTTCGTTTGGCTTTTTTTTATTTTATTGGAGTATACTTGATTTACAATGCTGTGTTCATTTCTGCTGTACAGCAAAGTGATTCAGTTACACATACATATTCTTTTTCATTACATTATCACAATATATTGAATATAGTTCCCTGTGCTGTATATCAGGCCATTGTTTACCCATTGCATATGTAACAGTTCGCATCTGCTAATCCCAAACTCCCAATCTTTTCCTCCTGCACTCCTCCTTTACATCTGGCAATGGAATACTCTTTGGTCTTTAACAAATAGATTATAAACAAATGTTTATTCAATGGGATAATCCTCAAAATACTTTGCTAAATTTTAAAAAGCTATAAAATATTATGTCCAGTGTGATTCACTTTTTTAAATAGTCGTGAAGTCATGAAGTCACTCAATCATGTCCGACTCTTTGTGACACCATGGACTGTAGCCCACCAGGATCCTCCATCCATGGAATTTTCTAGGCAAGAGTACTGGAGTGGGTTGCCATTTCCTTCTCCAGGGCTATACTATTTTAAATAGTATATCTATTCATTTTAAATAGACATGTATAACTGAAAGTATTAGTAAAAACTGATCTGATCTGATCCCCAGTAGAGTAAAATTACTGATGATTTTTGCTTCCTTCTTTGTGATTTTTCCTAATTTGTAAAATTCACTATAAGTATTACATGTAACGTTTCAAATTTGCAGCATAATTAAAACTTCCACATTCTAGAGGATTCATCCATCAGTACTTGAGAGTGGAACTTGTGCTACTTCCCCAGGAAAAGCCTGGCCCTGGCCTTGGGAATCACCTACTTCAGTTACCATAGCCAAACATAGGTACCTTCTGTTCGGGCATGTCCTTGTTGGCTCCTCAATTTTTGTAAAAAAAAATGCCAGTATTTCCTCCAACTCAATTGCTGCTGAAGCTCAATACTAAGTCTCACTTAACTGTCAACAAAGAATAACTCTAACTTGGGATATATCAGAGAAGTCTAACTTGAATTTAATATTTTCAAGACATTTGAAAAAGCAATCTATGTGGACTATTGCCTGGAAGACAAGGTATTTTATCAGGATTTCATACAGGAGGTGCTATTGTCATCTTGAGCAGTAAAACTTGGTTGCACAGAAGTTTCGTGCACGCTGCCTAAGGCCTTGCAGGCAGTATTGCTTCAAACACCCTCAACATAGATGCATGTTACTGGCATTGTTATAGACTTGATTTTTCTGAAGCGCACTGTGTGGTAATGCAACCAGTTGACACAAGGTCTTCTGAACTTGATCCTTTAAAGGCACTCAATACATTTTCCCATAAAAGGTCACAGGAGGCTTCAAAAGTTAAATGAAAATAAAAGAGCTGAGTAACTAAAAAAAATAAAAATAGGTCATAGGAGAAATACGTCTCTGCCCTCAAAATTAAGAATAGTTGCATTTCCTTAATCACCCAACTGGGTGTCTATTTTTTCTTTGCCCTAATTTGTATATTTCATTTTATTTTTATCTTATTGTCCTGTACATATCTCTATGAAAGTAAAAGTGAAAGTATTAGTTGTTCAGTTGTACCCAACTCTTTGCCACCCCATGGACTACAGCCTGCCAGTCTCCTCTGTTAATGGAGTTCTCCAGCAACAATACTAGAGTGGGTAGCCATTCCCTTCTCCAGGGGATCGAACCTGGGTGTCCCACATTGCAGGAAGATTCTTTACCATTTGAGCCACCAGGGAAGCCCAGATAGATATCTCTCTATATACCACTTTAATCTTTTGTAAAAATCAGCAGAGAATAAACAAGCATTCAGGAAATGATGAAACTAAAGAGACCGGTGCGAATAAGACTTAAGGAAAGAAAGATAATGTCAGCAATAATAATAGGGAAAAAAACACAACAAAGCACAAGGTTTGGGAGGGTAACATGAGGTCAGGAGCTATCACAGTGGACAGGTTAAAAATTCTGGACTCAAGAATCGGAATGATGCCAACTGTGAAATAAGTCAGAGAAAGACAAATGCTGCATGATTTCACTCATATATGGAATGTAAAACCTAAAACAATCAACATAACAAAACAGAGTTATAGATACAAACAGGTGGTGGTCAGAGTAGAGAGGGTTTGAGGGGAGGAGATAAATAAGTGAGGGAGACTCAGAGGTACAAACTTCCAGTTATAAAATAAATGAGTCATGAGTATGCAATGCACAGTGTGGGGAATATAGGCAATAACTATTTGGTATCTTTATACGGTGACAACTTAATCTCTAATGCTTATTTTTCCTATCTGTAAAATGATAATGAGAATAATGACTTTGCCATATGATCGACTTCTGTGGAATTTTTTCTCTAGGATTATCAAGTACTTTATATGAATTTACAGATGAGGAACCTGAGGTTCAGAAGAGGTATGAAATTTACATGAGTCACAAAGCCAGTCAGTCTTAGAGCTATGACTGGAATGCACACAGTCCAGCTCCAGGTCCATACTCTGAACCATTATCTAATACATGATGATAACAGGAATTAACACATGGAATGCACTGAGCACCCTGCCTGGCACATGATAAGCCTTTAATAATTTGCTTACTGCTGCTGCTGCTGCTAAGCAAATGAGAAAGTGAATTACCAATACAGATGATTTTAATATTATAAAAAATATCCTATATCTCAAATGCAGTATTTATTTATGTAAATGTTATCAAATTTATAGATAATATAAATGAATAATTAATAATAAATTTAGCAAGAATAACTCGAAAGCATGAGAGCTAAGCACAACGATTCATATAAATATATTCACGTTGGTGCTATTTATTAAAGTTAAAAAAGAAATGAGTTAAGTACCCACAAGTAAGAAATTGATCAAACAAAATACGGCATATCTCTGTACAAAGACAATTCTGGATTAAAATATGACAATTTCAACATAGTCTTCTTCGGGTGATATGATTTGTATGAGTTCTCCTATTTCTTTGTTATACTTACCAGTATTCCAATTTTTCTACAATGAAAATACATCGCTATGCTAATTTGAAAAAAGTAAACATTATTTTTAATTGAAATAAGTCAATATAAAGCCCTACATATCATTTTAACAAGTCTACTTTATAGGAACAGTAAGAAAGGATCTGTCTGACACCAATCTGCCTTCAAGGACCTATCTGATAAAGGCTGGGGATATCAATATACCCTTACTATGTCTAAGGTGCTAAAAAAAAAAAATTTGAAACTGTTGTAAGAAGCATCAGATAGAAAGTACATAGATAATATGAAATCCATGCTGGTCAAGCATTTGTAGAGTTAATATATTCAACCCAAGGACCAAACAAAACATTGTCCATTTAGAAGGGATGGTTTTGAGGGTATCACCTGGAAGAAGGATGGGTGAGTTTCACATCCCTATGAAACAAAGCAGGACCCTGCGGTCTTTGCTCTCCCCACCATGTCCTCTGCCTGCCTTTTGTCTGTGGAAAACTTTAGTCAAAGAATAAGTTTAATCAGAAAAGTGAGAACAGATGGAAACAAAAGAAAACAATCAAAGGAAACCAAATAATAATGCAGTCATTAAGCAAAGTCAAGGACCTCTAGCACTTTCTCAAGGGCTATAGATAATATTCTGAGGCATATCCAGTGAGCTATCTTACAGATACCAAAACACCAGGCGGAGAAGTTAACTGCATGATGACAAGACTGTGCCCTGGACATAAGCTGCCACGATTTTGAGAATTGGTCTCAAAGAAAAGGGAACAAGTGGACCTTGAAACTGAAGATTAACCACACCTAAAACAACCAAGATGACACTGGTCAGACCACTGATGACCAATTTGAAGATGACTGTCGGAGCTGGCTGTGCTGTCTCTGCACGTAGCCCCCTCCTGTCTATAAAAGCTGTTGCCCCACTGGTTGCCAGCGGGGAGGAGCTGGTTTTTGGACAGATAGCCATCTGAATCTGCCCCGTTTCCAGTTGCTGGCATCTGAAATAAAGCAAACTTTCCTTTCCACCAACCTGGCCTGTTTATTGGCTTTTGAGCAGCAAGCAGCTGGACCCCACCACATCCTTTCAATATCTACAAATGGGGTAGTGGGAAAAAGCCACAGGGCAGAAAAATATAGTGCCTGAAATACAGGGGAAATTTTCTCAGCAAACAGAAATAATCAGAAATAAATCAGGCTGCTCTGTGAAGGAACAATATCCTTTGCTGTATGTGAATCATGTTGCCCAAAGCCCAGTGGAGAAGGGCAGGGTCACAGTGGTATAAGCAAGGATATCAATCACCTGAAGACAAGGAACAGAAACATACCAAGAGGGAAAATCCTAGTGAATCCTTGGGAGATGGAACTCTCCCTTTTTACTAAGTCAACTACTCAGTGAATGTTTGGGTGACATCCTCCTCCGAAAAACAAGCCAAAACCTGGGAGGAAAAAAACCCAAGTGAGAGGCTTGAGATGTTACCATAATCCTTTGGGGTTAAAGATAAAATTAGATGGGATCTTAAATACTGTGAGTAATCTAGGCAGAATGTGATCAGAAACCCTATTCTATGAGTTGATTTTCTATATTTTGTTCTCCACATATATTTGGCCTTCAGTGTTTAGCAAAGATTTGCAAAGTCCCAGACTGTCCCATCTCTCATAAGGGAAACCAGGAAAAGAGGTTTCTGCTCACATCACATTAAATCCATTATATATGTAAAACACTTTACATATATAAACTCTTTGACCCTCACAACAATCTATGAAGAAGGTATTACTACCATCCCTGTACTATAGATGAGGAAACTGAGGTTATGTAATTTGCCCCAAGGTCTACCAAGAGTCACAAAGTGGGTACTCAAAATACGAACAATGAAAGAAATTTCATTGTCAGAACCCTGGCTATTCTTTCAGGAAGGAATCACTTTAACTTGCTTGATATTATTTAGCAGCAATTTATGTACATTCTAAGTGTCATGAATGAATTTTTTCTTCTCCCTCTCCACTCCTCCTCACTACTCCCACCAGCTCCCAAATCATGTTTCTCACATGTGCGAGAAACTAGGAAATACCAGATAGCATTTTGATTCAACACACATCCAAGAATAGCTGTAACTATCACAGTCTAAGAACATGTTGAAAAAGAATGTATTTGTCCGTGATTAAAATTTTAAGACTATTAAACTCTAAACCCAAGCAATATCTTAAAGAAATAGAATACAGTATTTTTGTGGCTATCTGTTTATCAATTAAGAAGTTTGCTTGACTTTAACATTGAATAGCATATCTCATGAAGAAGTTAGTGATTAATAAATGGGTTTTAATAAAATGGTAACTTCTGTATGCTCTTAGCAACACCAAAAACAGCAGCTCCTTCTGCTTTTAGGCTGATCTCAATTACCTGTGTTTGTGATTTTGCATAATATAGCAAAATTATTCTTGCTGTTTTAAACCAACCCTGTTATCTCACTTTTATTTAGTTCTCTTTAATGTGTTAATTTCACTATATAAAATGAAAACACAGGAAACTCCAGCAGTCACACATACCTGTGATCCAAATGGTGAATGGAAAGGATCACTCCGGAATTTAAGTGGGTCTGTTTTAGGGTCACCAGAATAGTAAACTCATGTTTATTTCTCAGCTTCTGAAAAAACTGTTCAGCTGTAGCAGTGGAGGCTTTTATACTTCTGGGAGTATCTAAAAAGGGAAACAAACAGTAAATAGACTAGAATGTGGTCCTTTATCCTTTATAGGCAACATCTTTCAGAAACATTACAAGTAATTGCTGATAAATATCAAGCTCCAGACTCTCCTGGTAAATTCTTTAAAAAACACTTTTTGCTACACATAACACAGACAGTAAACCACATGAATGACTGAGCTTGTATTTCAGGGATCTTTTTTCAAAAATGTCTTTGAGACAAGGAATCAAAGAAGCCTGTCAAAAAAGCCTGTTTGAAGAAGTGAGCTTCCAAGTTTTCTGCTCACACTCTTCCTATATCCTGGATACCATGGCCACATCAGTGTCAAAACAGAACAGAAAGATGTCCTTCCGAAAAAAGGACCTAAGAGACCATGATAGAGCCATTTAGCTTTTCTGACACCTTATGACAGAAAACTGGATTTAAATCAATGCGCTACCTTACACATTGATATCTATAGCCAGAAGGCTTGCTATAAATAGATTTTTAAAAAGATCATTGAAATTAGTCACTCTCAGCCTTCTGTGCACTGGATGAAACGTTAAGATCAAATTATCATACCATATTTTTGAAAGCAATGCAGAGAACTTAATTCCCACGTCCCTCTCCCCTGGTTTAAAGAGCAACTAGACAAGAGATTTGAGTGGGAGAGTAGATTTTTATCCTGCACTTCTCTTTGGTTTAGTCTTGCAGCTCCAACCTCAAGACTCACAGGATATGGGGAAAATAGCCAGGGACAGACTTAGTGGACATGACAAAGCCTATCATTCAAGCCATCTTCCAACAAAGCACAACACTTTCCTAGTTGTAGAACCCCTGGTTCTACCCCCAGAGAATGCCAGTGGCACCCAATCCTAGTCACTGTGACAACCCAAAGTTCTCCCACACATTGCCAAGCATACCTTTCGGAACAGTGTAGCAGAAATCAGGTTCAGAATAACTACCTTGATGAAACAGAGATTACGGGATTAATCTAACGTTCCCACTTTTCCAGCCCCATAAATTTATGGAATAAAATGTAACCATCTGGCTTGTGTCCATCACTGGGAATGCACAGACATGGAGAAGCCCTCAAGATAGTCATAAAATATAGGGGACAAATAATCCTAATAAAATAAAAGAAATGCTGTCATTTTCAGCATAAATACAAAGTGTTCTTTCAGGTAAATACAAAGTGTTCTTGGATCACAGAGGGAAAAGTAGCCAACATCAGTTGGAGGGAAGGAGCTCATAAAACAAATGGCATTTGGTCAGGAGGAGACGGTAAAGAATCCACCTGCAATGAAGGAGACCCGGGTCTGATCCCTGGCTTGGGAAGATTGCATGGAGAAGTGAATGGCTACCCACCCCAGGATTCTTTCCTGAAGAATCCCAGGAACAGAGAAGCCTGGCGGGCTACAGGCAATGGGGTCACAAAGAGGCAGACATGACTGAGTGACTAACACTTTCAACTTCTTCACCAGGTAGAGAAGAGAGGGAAAACCATTCCAGCCATAGAAATAGCTGATGAAAAAGCAGAGAGGTGTGAAAGGGCATGATACGGCTGAAAAACCAAACAGCAGCCACTGCAGAATGGAGCTGGGCAGGAAAGTTGGATAGGATAGGCAGGGCTTTGTGTGCCAGTGTAACAGATACTTGTCTTTGTCATCATCCACGATTTAATCTCTGGGTGCAAAAATTAAAATAAATAATAATAATTCTTATGTACCACTGAAAAACCATCCCACCTCACTCCTAACCCACAGCTTCCTCTGTGTTAGAAGGATTCTGATCTATCACAGCATCACCTCTTCCTGTCCACAGTAACTGATTCAGGAACAGGCACCTAACCCAGGACAAGGAAATCAGGTTCAGGATACTGGTTCAAAGTTTCAGGACAAAGAAACTTCGGTGTTTCCAAAAATAAACTTCTTCAGTTCTATCCCACAGTCACAACAAAAAGCATAACAATAATCTGCAATTTCAGCCATGGTTAGTGTAATACTTTCTCCCCAGACTCCAGGAAGGAGAAGAGAGGCTTTGCAGAGATGCAATCCAATTCCTCTGAGCTCCAAAACCTTCTGCTGCCTCAAGGAGGCACATAAGATGTGACTCTGAGAAGAATTTACCTAGTGTTAACTTTTAATCTACTCCAATTTACATACAAGTGAATTATTCACAAATTCCAAAACTTCATTCTAACTTATAGATAGAAGCAAATTAAAATTGAATTATAAATATTTATTATGCTCCCCCCTCCCCTCCCCTTTTCAGGCTTGAGTTGATTCAAGGTAGAGCTTGAGCAAAATCCTTTGTCTTGCTGAACAGGGTGATAGATGGGGACTCCAAGGAGAGAAACAGAGGAAGAACTACATTGAATATGGAAATGATGATCAGAGCCACCAATAGAAGCAAAGGCGTGGCCCAGTGAGGTTAAGCTCCAATAATGAGTGAAAGAAACTGAGAAAAGGATAGCAGCTGCCTGACAAGGAAGAACTTTAGAGAAGAGATGCTTAAAGAGGATTTCTAGAAAGTTTCATCATTTGTTACTCAAAAGAAAACCTCTGTTATTTTCCATTGCTTTTGGGGTCAGATTCGTGAAGGGTTGAGAGGCTGTATTATTTTTGTGGGTTTTGTTTGTCTTGTTTTCAGATGAAATGACATGTGAAGACTGACCCATGATGAAAGGAAGGACATAAAAATGGATTATATTTGAATATCCTTGGTAAAAATGTACATCACCATGGTTGAAAACATGGTGAAGGCAAGTGTAGTTGAAGGGAAATTATTTTGTAAAAATTGTTCAATCTTCATTTTGGAAAAATTTCTCTGGTAGCCATATGGAAGGTTATTTGAAAAAAAAAAAAATGAACATAGGGAAAACTCTTGAGAGACTAATAATTCACATGATTGTTGACTTTTCGTTAAGTTTCACATGTTTTGGCATTTACCAGGAATGGTGATTTAGAGCTACTTACTGGTCATTTCACTGCCTGTCAGGAACGCTGATGCAAGAAGGGCCAAGTAAACACCAGATGTTATTTGCACTGAGATTCAGGAAGTGCTTAAGGAGACCTGCAAGGCAGAACCATCCTTTATCCTACCAGGGTGGTAGGCAGGGTCCCAGAAGATCTCTATCCAGCTTAGACTTAAACCTATTCATTCATGGGGTCACAGTTCAGGACAAGCTCTCTCACCTGTCCAAGCTCTCCTCTTGGCCCATTACACTTCCTGTTTTGCTCCCTCTATGAGGATTAGGATGACTTGCAAGAACAGACCCTCCAACATGGAACATGTCCTGCAGAAGCTCCATTCAATCTACACTTTACTGACAGGAAAAATGAAATTCTTTTTTTCCATCCTGATTAACCAAGTTCATGGTTATAAAGGTTTAAAAACTGGGGCTGGCATGAATCTGGCATTCCTAGTCCAGAAGCCTAAGACACAGTGAAGGGGGGTTATTGAATGAGACAGGGAGAGCACCTATAGGAAGCAGAATAATTTTCAGCTTTCTGTCAATAGAACAGCATCTTCCACCACCCCTTACCTCACCCTAATGATATTTATATCTATTGTTCCCCCCGAAAAACATGTTTTTCAAGAATCCATTATGTCTGAGTCTAACAAGGGCTTGAAGGGAGCCCGAACTCTGTGAGTAGCTCAGAAAACTTAGCAGGGGTTGAATTCAAGAAGTCTTTAGAAAGCAAAGTCTAAATAATTTGGTCACCAATAAAAGACATGCCAAAGGTAAAAAAAAAAAGAAAAAAATTGAATCCAAAATTCCCAGCTTGAGAGACTGAATGAAAGGAACTGCAGGACAAGCATAATGGTACCCAGATGGGATTTCAATTTTAGAAACGGTCATTCTGAGGTGTTCAGAGACGTGCATGGGGACATGTCCAGCAGGAGGCTGGCACTACAGAACCTGATCTCAAGAGAGAGGTCAAGGTTGGCAGTATAAATGTAGAGGTCATTGGAATACAGCATCTAAAGTGATAGGCATGCCTGAGTAAATCATAGGAATCACAGGAATGAGAGGAGGATAAAAGGATGGACCATAAAGACACTAGATCTGTAGAACAGCAGGGACAGCATATTTAACTTTATATACGTACTACATAATGCTGCACATCTATACCATACAACATTTGTCTTTCAAAAATGTGTAAATAATATATTTTCCCCTTTGAACCCACATTCCATTTTATTCTCACAAAGCTTGACAAGGACAACTGTTATCACAGTTGTCAATGGGAAAAGCAAACCAAGGAACAATTCTGTGAGTCACCCAAAGGCATCCAGCATGCTAGAGGTGTAATGGGGATGACAATTTTTGGTCCCATATTCCTTCCACTAAATTGCCCTGCCTTCTGAACACATCCTAACCTATGCTCAACTGCCTCTCACAAGCAGAAAAGTAAATTCAAGAATGTGAACACAGAAAATAATGTAGAAAAAAGTAATTATATAACATTTTTAGTTTCTTAAGTGACTGGCTTAGTAGTGATTTTAAGAAAGGTCACTTTCCTCATTTGCATTTGTTTCCCAATTCGTAAAGTTAGCATTCTTGCCTTTTATTTTCATCTCAAAGATTATATAATGTTCAGAGAGACTTCTTAGTTCCCGTGATTATTACTTCAAGACCCAACTCTATTCCTCACCAGAAAATCAAGGCAGAGAAACCACCATGTGAGAATAATTCTACTTTATTTTTGTTATCATTTCAATTTTCAGAATTCACAATTAAATTCAGGGATATATTAAGCAATTCCTCAACAAGGCCTCCTGTTAGGAACCACGTATAAAAAATAGAATGTGTGTGGTGGTTCTGAACTCAGAATAATGAGTTTCCAATGCCAGCTATCAGATGACTAGCTGTGTTTGGCATGTAGCAACACCATGTGTTGGCTTTTCACATTATGATACATATTATTATTACTCTCACAAGCAGTGAGCCTGTGGTACCTACTCAAACTACCAAGAGCCATTATACCCTTGTGACTTTCTGAGCTTACTTTCATTCTAAGTATCTCACACTCCACAAAATACAAGTTTCCACATATGAAAATTGACATAAAATTTTGGGCAATGTAAACACTGCATTGTTTTAAGAGTCTGATAAAAAAAAGTTTCTGGCAATGAAATTATTCTTAGAATAAATCCTGCCTACCACCCTCTGTTTCTAGAGAACTGATCATTCTCTTACGGACAAAAGTCAAAGTGAATTGAATTTCTTTTCAAAGAAGAACTGACAAAGATCATTTGAACTGCCTGTTTAGAGAAAAACAGGCTAAGAAAAGGGTCTTTAAATACTACTAGGAAGCTGCACAGAAGAACTTACCAACACGCCCATGCTATACAAGGTCTTTTTAATTGCAGAACTGCTTGAATTTAAAGCAAAACTTTGTTTCCATGCTTTCCATATTTATTGTGTGCAGTGCATAAAAATCCCACCAAAAACACAAGTGGCATTTTCAAGTAGTTATTAATAAATAATAAAGCATGTCAGAAGCAATCACATCAAAATATTCATTTTTAGTCATGCGACTTCCAGAATGAAGACATGAGCTCACACGTGAATGCAGAGTAACCCCCTACACACACAAACAGAGTGAGGGTGAAATGGAGCGAGACTGGTTTCTTTCTAAATCAAAATGCAGCTGAATGCAAGTGTATCTGTGGTCACAAATATGGATGTTTACTGATAAAGAATCCAACTGGAGCTTCTTTAAGTACTAATTTTGGTGCATTAGTAGTAAAAGAAGGAATCTGTCCATCTCCCAATAACAAAGCAACTGTTAATAATTCTTTTCTTCTTTTGCACTTAAACTGCATCACTGCTACTGCCATCATGAATCTAATGAGTCTCTGTTCCCTGACAGGTCTCTCTCCTATCTGCAGTATGTAGAAACCTAAATTGATTTCCTGCCACATAATCAGACTAATACAGATAAAATGTGCAGATTCAATCATTAAAAACAGTCTATCTCAGGCATAGAATGGTTAACTTAGAATGTTCCAAAACTCACCAAAATACCCTATTTTCCCAGTCTCTAACTGGGAAAGGTTGTCTTCTAAATTCAGGTTAGAAACGTATGCTGTTATAACTATTATCATTATTGTCTATTGCTCTTGCTCTCCCTTCAATATTCCCATGCCTTTAGAGTCCAAAACTTTAAAGGCAAAATAAAAATTTTAAAAGCCATAAAAACTGGACTAACACAGAATATACAGTTTGCAAAGTCTTTCAACATGAGCAATCTCATTTAAGCCTCACAGCAACTTTGAATAAATGGGATTAGTAGCTCTACAGTAGTAAAAATTACAGATAAGGAAAGCAGTGCAGAGAAACCAAATCACTCATCTCCACTAGAGGCTCAAAATCAGAGCTGATGTCTATCAACTTACTATATGAGGAACTTGTTGGTTCAAAACTTCAGGAACTTCCTGAATGAAATCTAAAACTGGCCACATACACAGAGGGCAAAGAGAGACTGTAGGAAGAGGTAGACAGCTTCAGATTGATAGGTGGCAGGTTTAACAAACAAAGGAACTTAGACACCAGGCTTGTCTTGGGCAGTTGCAAGATGAACAGATCTCCACACTTGCCTACCAGAATCTTAAAAGTTTATATAGAAACCTTAAACTGGGTTCAGTCACATATAACTCCCAGATGGTCTCAAAAACACATTGCTTCTTCAAGGTGGCCGTATGGTTGAAAAGAGCTCCCACTGTGGGTACCCTGGAATGCACATTTCAAGGATGGGAGAGGGTGAGGAGCTTCTGATTGCCCTGATCTGGCTTTTGGGTCATCTGGCGGTCATGTCCTCTCAACAACCTTCTCCAGTAGAGTACTCTAGGCAATTACATGGGAACAAACCTACCAAATTCAGTTGACAGAACTTGGATCCCAACCCAGGCCATGATGGCTGATACATACTCTACAAAGTAGATAAACCCTCATTTTAAGTTAACGTTTATGAAAAAATTTATTCTGAAGATAAACAAATACATTTTTCTTGATCTTTGGCTCAATTTAGGATTTGCAGATCTATAAAACTACTCATATCACACAATCTCTCAGCTAATATTGAAACAACTGAGGTGTAATGGCACTAAATTTTAAAGTTTTTTAAAAGATAATTTTCCTCAAAAAGTTACTGATCAAAATGTATGAGTAATCCACAACTTTTTCATCAGCAAACACACATCTAAGGATGCCACATCCTCACCCTTTAGACATCTACATGCTTCTTTACATTGCCGGGTTCGGGGAGTACAAAGACACACTCTTGGGAGGTCAACTTGGAAACATCCCTTCATTAAATCCAAAACACTCTCAAAAGTTTATTTCAAATCCACAGATAATTATAATTTGATTCAATGCAAAATAAACATATCTTCACATATTATTTACCAAAAAGATTTGTTGGCTTAGTGTTGTGAATACCTGTGTGCATGCTCAGTCATGTCCAACTTTGCAGTTCCATGGACTGTAAGTGGTCAGGTTCCTCTGTCCATGGAATTTTCCATGCAAGAACACTGGAGTGGGTTGCCATTTCCTACTTTAGGGGATTTCCTGACCTAGGGATTAAACTCGAGTCTCTTGCATCTCCTGCATTGGCAGGCAGATTCCTTACCACAGCACCACCTGGCAAGCCCCAACACACAAATAGACATACACAAATACATATAATAAAAAATCAGAAACAAAAGCATCCACTAACTAGTCAAAGAAACAAAAACAAATAGCAGATTCTACTACTAGATTTAGCAACTATATGATTGACTTTAAGCAAATTATCAGAATTTTATTAAAGCAGAACAAAATGTAGTCAAGGTGTAAAGGGGTTAAAATAAGAAAACATCTCTACACTTTGAAGCTTAAAATTATATACACAACAGCCACCAGACAAGATATTCTCTCTCTCTCTTTAGTCACTAAGTCGTGTCTGACTCTTGCAACTCCATGTACTATAGCCTGCCAGGGTCCTCCGTCCATGGGATTCTCCAGGCAAGAATACTGGAGTGGGTTGCCATTTCCTTCTCCAGGGGATCTTCCCGACCCAGGGATCAAACCCAGGTCTCCTGCATTGCAGGCAAATTCTTTACTGATTGAGCTATGAGGGAAGCCCTACACTTTGAAGTTTAAAATAAGAGAAGATATTAATGTTACTTTATTTTTGTTTGTTTTGATTCCATGGAAACAAGCAACTTTCTGAAAACTGGCTTCCATGAAAACTGCTGCTTGAGTTTATAATCATATTAATACTTTTAGCTAGTGTTTACCAGTCCCTCAGAACTTCACCAGTGAAATTAGCAGCTGTTTTGTTACCAGCAAAATTAAGAAGGTAAATTAGCCAAAACAGTATTTCTCTTTATCATCTCTTCTCTCAGTTGCAATACTGCTCAAGAATAAGATCAAATAGACAGAAATACTAAGCAAATAGAAGAGAATATGATGACTGATGACAATGACAATGTCAATGATTAAAATGATGACATCATTTACAACTTCAGTAGACTGGCTGCACTGCTTTGTTGATCCTGCCTCATTACTTATGGATAGTAGTCTCAACAACATCATTTGAACATAAGTAGTAGATCTGAGAATTAGTAATTTGCTACATCTTTATTTAAAGTAGCCCAAAATATTATATACAATTGAACCCAAACTGTATACAATGTCTTAGCTAATATCATTAGTCAATGTCTTAAATACATAAGGAAACTTAAATTCATGGACTTTCATGATTTACAAAACATGCTTTTGCTGTGATTAAAGTAATTATAAACTTGAATAAGTGAAATGTTTGAATTTCTTTAAAAAAGGAGAATATATGAATTTTTATTGATCTTACTATTGATCATTAACAGGTGAAGAGGCTCAACTGCACCTTCCTATATTGATACAGTTAGGATGAATGAGGTGTTGCTTACATTAACAAAATGCTCACCTTAACAGTGACGTGTATAAATTCATCGATTATGTAACCTCTCTTTTCTATTATAAGATATCTCATATATAGTACCTAGCTATATCTTTAATACATATATAATTACTCTTTGTAAGTTCTTCTATTAAAAGAGTAACTAGAAATTTAAAAGAAATATATATATATATAACAGTTTTTTAAGTGAACCATATGTCATTCATTTATTTTATTTGAAGCCTCATCAAATATTCATACAGTCCGTGAGAAGGATAAGACAGAAAAAACAATATGTTCATTCACAAAGCTGGCTATCTTTTTATCCACACATATGTTAGTGTTTAGCTGGCTTAGTAGATTTATTAATGTAAAAAGAAAGAAAAACAACATAGGATCAAGATGAGATTTTTATTATGTATCCTCAACATTCAATTGAACTATTAATTGACAAGAATAAAGAATAGGGATCGCTAAGATAGTTTTACATCTATAAAATGTGAAATTTATAAATGGTGCAACCTCAGATTGCACAGGCAGATTCTAACAGAATATTTGCTGAATAGCCAAAGAGACAGTATACAGTTCCCCATCAATTATGCAGAGCTGAAGTGCTGAAATACACAATTTCATCTTCTACCTAATAGGCCAATTTGACCTGAGACATCAATTTTGGGAATTTGCTCCGCTTTTATCCTTCTTTAATTACAATAATCAAATTACTTTAGAATAACAAGACAACAAAATATCAGTTATCATGATTTATCACCCTATTGAAACTGTGCTCTTTTATGATTATTATTTTCACTGCAAGAAAGAAAACAGCATTATAAAGTACCAAAGGATACAGGGCATAGCATAATCAGTTTCTCAATCCAGAGTCTCAGACACCAGCCCTTAAGTCTACCTCTGTCCTTGTTCCCCAGGCCCCGTATCTATCTCCCCTCCATTTCTGAACCAGTTATGATAATTAAGCCAGAAAATTAAAAGTGAAGCTCAGAATTAAGTCTTACTGCTCAGAGATTCAATAATAATAAAATAGCTCTGAGAATTTATACAGCCTCTAAAATAAATCATTTCCCAGCCCTGCTATGTTGGCTCAATCTACAAAGTTGAGCCACTGCTTCAGTTTTCTAGCCTAGAACTCAAAATTCTGTCCTGCACACCCATCTGTTTGGTTGAAGCTCTGATGTTCAGACAGGATCTTGCCAATTCTCTCTGCTAATCCTCAGGAATAGATGAATCCTGTTAAAAAGTGTCAGAATGCTAGATCCATCAAATGATGCCTGCCTGCCTTTGAACTGTAGGGGTTACTGGACTTTCCTCATTAGCAGACTGTATACCACTCCAACTCCCACTCATCCTCATACCCTCCTCCATCCTATTTTATCATCCTCCTGGAGTTTTTCCTGCTCCTATGAGTTTTTATAAATTACACTCACTATTTAAGTGAGGATTCTATCCCTAGATAAAGCACAGAAGATTCACTCACTGTCTAAGGTTATCTTTGAACTTCACCTTAATCTCCACTACTCATTTCCAGGAGCCTTAAATCTAATCTTACCAAGCTTAGGTCTCTCCCATTTCAAGACTTGGGTTTCTCCTTAAGTGCTCCTTCCTTTGCTAAGTATTGCCTCCAGTTTCTGGCTCACTTAAATTAATTCAATAAATATATATTGAGCACTTGCTATGAAGTGAGCATTCAGCAACAAAGATCAGGAATAATTCAATACAGTGAACTGTCTACTGTGCAGAGACTGCTCATTTTCCTCCATTAGCAATAATTGTCTTCTTTTTAGCAATTAAACTCCATACTTTCATCTGGGCACATGGCTGTTCAGCTAGGAACTATGTTCCAGCTAAAGAGGCCAAGTGACTCCGATCTGGCAAAAAGGAGTAGAAGTGATACGTGCTATGATCCAGATTTTAATATTAAAAAGGAGACCGACTGCTCACCACTTTCCTTTCCCTCAGACTGGAATCAGGATACTGCAGTAGTAAGTGAAGTTCTTCAATGAGGACAAGTGCGTTGTGGGACCCTGAATAATCTCACATGGCAAAGATACCCATCATCCGAGAAAGCAATGGCCTGCCTCTAGCCTGCTAAGGTGAGAGAAAAATAACTTCTTCCTTTATTAAACACTACATTTGAGGTGTCTCTGTTACAGCAGCTTATTAGCCTGTTTCCTAGGTAATACATCTCTCCAAGTTTCCTCAGATGCTCCTTGAAGAGTCATTCTTTAAAACAAGTATCAGCAAATGTGAGGTGGCATCTCATTTTGGTTTCAGTTTGCACATCTCTGATAATTACTGATATTGAGTACCTTTCCATCTGCCTTCTGTATATCTGGATGTCTTCTTTCAAAACGTAAATATCCTCCAGTTAAAATAATTTTTAAAAAAATGCCAATTGAAGTCCTCTGCCTATTTTTAATTGGGTTGCTTTTTTAATTTTATGGGTTCTTTATATATTTTGGATATCAACTCCTTACTAGATACATTGTTTGCAAATATCCTCTCCCATTCAGTAGACTGCCTTTCATTTTGTTCATGGATTTTTTTGTTTTGGAAAAGCTTTCTGCTCTGATGTAGCCCTACCTCACATCTGTCAAAATGGCTGGTATCAAAAAAACAAGGAACAAGTGTTGGTAGGAATGTGGAGAAAAGGGGACTCTCATGCACTGTTGGTGGGAATGTAAATTGATGCACACATTCTGGAAAACAGTATGAAGTCTCCTCAAAAAATTCAAACTAGAACTATCATATGATCCAGAAATTCTACTTCCAGATATTTAAGGAGAGAAAACAAAAGCATAAATTGAAAAACTACATATGTATGTGTGTATACATATATATTGGAGAAGGCAATGGCACCCCACTCCAGTACTCTTGCTTGGAAAGTCCCATGGACGGAGGAGCCTGGAAGGCTGCAGTCCATGGGGTCGCAAAGAGTCGGACACAATTGAGCGACTTCACTTTCACTATACATATATATATATATATATATATATATATATATATATATCCGTATGTTCATTGCAGTACCAGTTACAATAGCCAAGATATGGAAGCAATCTAAATGTCCATCAATAGATGAATGGAAAAAGATGTGGTACATATATACAATGGAATATTTACTCAGCCATAAAATAAAAAGAATTTTTAATTCTTCATTCTTCCTTTCCATCATCTATAAATTTG